>NC_053026.1:350707467-350874490 GCF_003073215.2 Triticum urartu
ACACGTATGCAAATGCAATGCACATGATGACATGATATGAGATGCATGACAACGATAACAACACACGGAGACAAAGACCCGAACCCGAGAAAATAAAATAACTTAACGCCAGAAACGGCAAGAGTTGGAGTACAAATAGGGAAAGTTACATCCGGGGTGTTACAGTTTCACCCTCTGACTGGTGGGACCCAACGTACTACGTGGAGAGAGGTAAGGTGACTAAGGCTGCATTATTTCTATACTACCAACACTGGTTTAAATCCCAAAAGACCTTACCAACAAAGCCACATGACACGATTATGATTTAAATCCCAATGACTCGCAGGCAAAAAAAACATGTCATGCTTGTCACACGAATGCAAGAATGTATAAAAGGTTATTTCCCTCTCATTGAACATAACGGGAGGGTGGTGTAGCTGGTTAGCCTTTTCGCTCATCAAACTTGAGGTCTCAGGTTGGATAACTACACTTGAGCATAATTTTGTTTTTGTTTGACTTCTTTCTTCCACCCAATGACAGGTAGGCCCCGCATGACAGAGAGAGAAAGTGATCTGGGGCGGTGCCAGGAGGATTCTTTGACTGGTCAAAATGGATGGATACGGAGCTATACGATCTCGTAGTGACCGTATAATCACCTCATCACGTATACGCTGCAGCCTCGACGCTTGTTTTCTAGGGTTTGCACTCTTCACACTCTCTCTCCAGTATATATATACACGCTGGAGCCTCAGCGCTTGTAGTTGCTCTCTTCACACTCTCTCACCCTCTACAGATCCAAACAAGACTTTGTTGGCCTCTCTCTCTCTCCCCTACTGCTGATCAAAGAGCCGACAGGATCTGTCTGCCGGGAAGGGAAGGAGGCTTAACGCTATCGCCGTTGGCGAGGGAGGGAATCCACCACCAGCGCAGCTGTTCTCTTTCACCCAGCGGCGGTGCGGGAGGGCCTCTGACCCCTTCTTCCTCACCGCCATACGTAGTGTGAGCTGAATGGACACTGGTTGCCCACCGAACCACACCCCAAGAACCTTACGGTATTATTTACTTATTCCACATGCATTGCTCTAGCTGCATGTGGTCTTTTTCCGCTTCTGCACTCGAATCTAGGTGTTGGATGAAACAGGAAAGTAGTGGGGAAAGTTGTATAGCATGAATCTAGGACATGGTTCAAAGAGGAAAGGAATGGGGGAAAGTAGTGGGGAAAGTTGTATAGCATGAATCTAGGATGTGGTTCAAAAAGGAAAGGAAGGGGGGAAGTAGTGGGGAAAGTTGTATAGCATGAATCTAAGACGTGGTTCAAAGAGGAAAGGAATGGGGGAACATAGTGGGGAAAGTTGTATAGCATGAATCTAGGACGTGGTTCAAAGAGGAAAGGAAGGGGGAAAGTACTAGTACAGACTGGCTATCTAGCACCTGCGTTGGTCGAAAAGGGAAAACAATGACAAACGCAGTACGCGCATCTATAACAAACTGATCTTTTTGTTTTGGGGGACAAGGCTGTAGAGTTTGAGCATGACTAGATTTGATGTGTTCACATAGGGAAAGGTGTCTAAAGATAACAAAACTAGGAACAACACAAATATGCTCCTTGGTTGTTTGTTCTTTGTTGCAACAGACTATGCATGACCCCTTCATACATCGGTAGATGCACATGGTGCTGGTGTGTCCACTGTCACGTGCAACTCTTTAGTTGTTGTTAATATAAGGCTATGTTTGGTTAAAAAGTCCCTTGTCCCTACCTGATTGGTTCCAGGGACTAAAAATGGACTAGAGGTTATTAAATAACATGCTAAAAGACCATGTTACCCCTAGTAATGAACTAATAGAGACAAGGTGCGATGCGGGCAGGGTTGGAAAAAGTCCCAAAAAGACTCTCCCTCGGGGTCTTCTTTCTTTAGTCCCAAATGCCCACTTTCAGTCCCTAAAAGTCCCTCCTGTTTGGTTTAGATGGGACTGACAAGGACTTTTTTAGTCCCTACACCAAAAAGTCCATGTAAACAAACACCCTCTAATAATGCCGCTGGAAAATTGATGCAATGCCACAGTTAAAAGCACATTACATGTTTAACGAATTTTATTGTTAATATAATCTCTCTGTTAATATTAATCAATGCCACCGTTTGAGAAATGCTACTGTCTTGCTTTCTTTCCCATTTAGATACATTAGATGCTTCTTTTTGTTGGCTTCTGTGTCATCCACCATTATTGACCACTAGTTGTTTCCATTGCACCTCTGTGTAAACAGGGTTATCTACTTCACCTCGTTCCTATTGTGACCTTTTGTTGCACTGCACAAAACATTTTTGTTTTAAGAGTGTTTTGTGCAGTTCAACCAAAATGTCACACCGACAACGTTGCTTGATTGCTTGATCTTAGTGGAACTGCACAAGAGGAGATCTTACTTCCTATCTGTGTTGGCAAGTTTGGTTCAGATCTTCTTCTTGTGAGTCGTTTGAATTCCACGTCATGGAGGTCGGTACTAGCTTTCTTTCACATGATTGTACAGTGTGCTTTCATATGGTGTGCTACTTGTAAGGTAATGTTGCTTGATTTTAGTGAACTGCACAAATGGAGACAAGACTTCCAATCTATATGTGCACGGTAATGTCCCATTGAGGTGAGATAAGGATATTTCACAACTGTTGGCCTGTATTTTGCCACTTTCATCAGAAAATTAATGCCGTTGTTTAGTGATATACTTCTGATCCCTAATTGACATGCCAAATCTTAAATTGAAGGCAAAGCTTGTCTATTATTGAACCAAGTGATGAAGGGGAAGAACAAGCGGAAGAAAAACAAAAATCAACTCCCGGTGCTGTAATGAAGCACTGGAACTGTGATGACACAAGTAATGATATAGTTTTGCATCTTAATTTATTGCTATGGCTGGAACGAGCAATTGTTTTGCCACTGATTTGATGCCACTCCTAATGTAATATGTAATTAACTCTACTTGTGCAAATAGGGATCTTCTTTGAAGATACCATATATTTTAGTGGAACTGCACAAGAAGATGTTGGAAACATTAAACTAATCGAGGAGTATATAGAAAGCATGGCAACGACAGTAGATAACAACAGATGGTTCCAGAGAAGTGCTTGATCTATATGCTCTACACGATAAGCCTCCTGACAAAGGTTGGCACTCGCCCACGAATTTCATCCATATGATTGAGCTTTGTCATCTCTATTGGTGTTGTGCTACTGTTTAGATACTGTCATGAGAAAGTGGTATTGTCCTTGAGAAGTGCTTCATCTGTGTTGTTTTACATATTTCCTTTCCTTTTTTTCGAGCAAACAGAGATGCTAGCATTTAGTTGTCCTCTTGTCTTTGCACAACAGGATCATCCTCCTCTGAAGAAGAATATGGAGTACGTGAAGTGACTAGTTCCGATTATGCCAGGATGAAGAAGCCCTGTCTATCTTCTCATCAGAAGGAGCAGTTGAAGGATGGTTACATTACTCCCCACAAGACCAAACTAACTTCAGCTCAGAAGGACTGGCATATCTCTATCTTTTTGCAGTGATGCACAAGTACAATGTTGTTCTAGGATTCTTTCTGGTGAATTCCATTTTTTAAAAGTGTGCTCTACATGGACCATGTAGGTGCCTGTTTAAACTGTCAATTCATAGTATAGTTTGCTTTATACTAATCACTTTTTTTGTGTTTGTGCAAATAGGGGTGCTCAGCTTGATTTCAATGGGAACTGCACAAAACGTTTATGAATACATTGAATCATTCATTTCCACCACAAGAGAGGAGGTGCCCATATGTTCAAGGCGTTGCAACATATAAGGGTGAAATCATACAAGCTACGCGCGAATTTGGTTGATTTTGGTGGAACTGCACAAAAAGAACAGCTATTTTATTTAGCACGAGGTGCCATGTCAATGTCTGAACTGATGGCAAACCCTGTCCATTCCACAATCGTAGGCATTTGATATTTTGGAATGGGAAAATCATGCCAAAGTTTGCTCATTGATGTACGCAAAACAACAAGCATTTGACATTTTAGAATGGGAAAACCTTGTCAAAGTTTGCTCATTGTTGTACGCAAAACAACAAGCATTTGACATTTTGGAATGGGACAACCTTGTCAAATTTTGCTCATTGATGTTAGCAAGAAGACATGCGTTTGATATTTTCGAACGGGACGCCCTTTGCTGTCAGCAGCGTCGATCAATTTTTCTTTATTCTTTAGTTGTGAACTAAATATTGGCTCTGACATGTGAGTCGCGAAGATGCATAATTATCGATTTTTTTCAATGTTCTCTATGAATTTCCAGGCCTGTGTGTTTGATTGCAATGTACAGGAATGCTAAAAATCTGCTCAAACTCTTTGTACTCTGGTCAAAGTAGAGATACTTTGGTTGTAGATAAAACTTGTATGCAGACTAAAAAGGACCGGAGGCAATACATGTGAAACTGCTCCAAACAAGGTGATCACCCTAGGAATAATGCTAGTACATTTTGTTTTGCATGTTCATCCAATGCCAGTGATACAAGAATTTTAAACTAATCAAACTAAATTCCTTCATGCACGGTCGGATTTCATATAAACATGCTAGATTTCATTACATTTCATACATTCTTCAACTAAAAAGGGGTAGAAGCAGCGTCCTTCTCCAACATAGCTCTCTGAATCCACGTCGCCGCCAAGAAGCTAATTGATCGTCAATGGTCAACCCTCCTAGCTTGGCTTCAACCGGAGAGTAGCAGCGGTGGCCTTACTTGGACCCGAGTGGCGGCGACCTATCGTGTTCTACTCTTCCTCGTTTTCTGTGTGGCGCGGCCTCATTGGCAGCGGGGAGGGGCCTCGACGAAGCCGACGATGTCCTCTGTCTCATTGCCGGTGAGGCGGAGCCTCGGCGGAGCGAGGGAAATCCTCAACCTCATTGCCGGCAGGGTGGGGCCTCAACTGAGCCGGCGATGTCCTCTGCCTCATTGTTGGCGGGGCGGGGCCTCAACGGAGTAGGGCCTCAGCCTCGGTGCCGGCGGGGCGGGGCCTCGGCATAGCCAGCGATGTCCTCTACCACGTTGTTGGTGCCACGGGGCCTCGGCGGAGCAGGGCCTCGTCGACGCCAGCGGAGCGGGGACTCGTCGGAGCTTACATTGCCCTCTGCCTCATCCTCGGTCTTGCCAAACAGCACCTCGCCCGCTTCATCACCCTCTTTGTAGGCGGCGCAGCCTCCGCCACCCGCATGCGGTACCGCCAGCGCTCGAGGCGGCCCTCGCGGGCGGAGCGGTACGAGTCGAGCAGCGCCTCCTACTCCGCCCGCTCCACGGTGATCTGCTCCTCCGCCTGCAGGTGCTCCTGGAGGAGATGGTGGTTGTAGGCGGCATTGGCCTGCGCCTCCTGGAACTGCTCCTCACGCTTCTACCTCACCGTGTCCATGTATTGGGCACGAGCCTCGCCGATGGTCATGGTGCAATGCACCGGCAAGGATGGCGCGGAGGAGGGAGTTGGCGCTGGATCGTCGACTAGCATGTTCTCCATTGGGACGTCGTCATCCTCCGCCTGCCTGCCGACCAGGTAGTCGGCAGCAGTGGCTGCCATCTCCTTGTGGTCCATCGTCCACCCGTCCCGAAGAGCGCTGGAGCGCGAGGAAGCTATGGTGGGCAGTAGTGGTGTGGACAGGAGAAAGGGAACAGAGGCGGATGACTGCGACTATGGTCGGCGCAACAATTTATATAGCAATGGTGGATGTAGCTTCCGACCAGGAGCCAGCGCACTGTCTAAGACGGTTCATGCCGTGTTCACCATAGAGCAGGTGCGGCCGCACTTCGACGCCCTAATGGCGGAAGAACTACAAGCGCAGGAGGACCTGTTCTGCCACCTCCGTCTCGTCAAAGAGCATCGGTGAACAAGAGAACGACAATGCCGTCACGGACATGTGGCCCTATGATCCTGGCTTCTCGAATGAGCAGTGGGCACTATATCAGACCATCCATAGGGCCCGCGAGGCCCTCTCCTTCGTCCTTCGAGTTGTTGCGCTCGCCGTGGCGCCGCCGTCTTGCGTTGTCAACATGGTCAACATACATGACGAATGAGGAGATGACTTTACTTGGAGAGGATGATAGTGGGGACCCACCAGGGCCATAGCCGCACGTACGCAAGTGCCTCCTTATTATATACTACAACTGTATTTTTTTGCTTCCTCCTGGTTTCCTAACATCACGGTCCCACACATTGTCAACCTATGTAGTAAATAAATGAGAGAATTGTGCAAAGAGCGGTCGACAGCTGGGACCAAGCAGCTCGAGCAGTACTTGTGTTTTTGAGGTGTGAGCACTGCAAAGTTTTTCTTGAGCGATGTTTTCATATTTTTTCTAGACAAGAGCGATGTTTTCGTTGCTGTTCAGAGGAGAGCAGGGTACTAACTGGGCGGGCTGTGGCCCGTCTAGCCCAGGCCAGATATCTAGCCTAGATATTAATTTTTTTTTTCAAGGTGAAAATGGCTAGCCCAGCTATACTTTTTTTTGAGGAATACCCAGGCAAGGTCAACTTGTTATTCTCCACCCCACTGGGCTGCTAATCTTTCCTAGGAGGGATGCATTAGGCTTAACAAGAAAATGGGCTTTAATAAATAATAAATGGGATGTAATTATAGAAACTGGGCTGTAACTAAAAAAAGCACCAAACACGTAATTAGTTTATAAAATATTATTTTTGGATTTTGAAAATTTTAATTTTGTTAATTGTTGCATGTGCAATGTTTCATTGCATTTTTAGGTAAGACAAATTTATATTGAAATTGTTTTTAATCTGACTAGAAATTTCGGGATAAAAATATTTCGGATCCCATCAAAATGTGGGAAATTTTATTGAATTCTGTTTTGAACGGTTGGTTGAAATTATTAATGATTGTCCTAGCTAGAAAATGGGTTGTACTTTTAACAAACTATAAATGGGCTGTAGTAAATTCCATTAGAATTCAAAAATGGGTTGTACATTCTTACAAATCTCAAATGGGCTGTAAGTTCTCTGCCACACACTTGTGGGCCTACTAAGTTGGCATGTCCTCTCAAAAAAAAAATAAGTTGACGCATCTGCAAGGCTTTATCAACTTATAGGCAACACACGGTTCTAGCAACAATGGCCGTTGGATGTCCATCCAATGGATGTCGTGCTTCTTCTTCAATCTCAGATATTCTAGCTTCACCCACCCAAAAAATGATTCCTCCCCCTGACATCTGGGGTGCATCGTTTCAAAGGCTGACCTATGGGCCTACTAAGTTGACGCGTACCAAGGGCTTTGTCAACTTAGTCAATATAAACGATTCTAGCTGCAGTGACCGTACGATGTCCATCCAATGGTCGTCGTGCTTCTTCAACCTCTGGTCTTCTTGCTCCAGCCGCCCAAAGCAGTGCCGGTCATGCCGCCTGCTCCTGCCTCCCATGGCCGGCTGTGCTGCCGTGGAGGCTTCATAGCCTCCTACTACTCCCACCGCTGACCAGGCCCTGCGGCGACGGCAGCCTCACACCGCAGCAGAACCAGCGAACCCTCGTACTCCTCTCCGCGTGGGCATCCACTACCGCGTCTTCCTCGGCTCTGTGTCGTCCCCTTCCAAGGCCTCGCCGTCGTCCACCACCTTGGTGCTCTCGGGGCAGCGTGGTCAACGTGGTCAATGAACGACTTCCATCGGAAGAGTACTGTACGTGGAGAGGCTGACAACTGGGTCCACGGCCGCAGCAAGGAAGTGCCTCCTTATTACACGGAAAATAATGATTCCTCCACCTGACAGTATGGACACACCAGACGGGCCACCGTATTTCACGAAAAAATAGTTTCCCCTGACTGCTGGGACCTACCAGCTACATCTTCGCATGCAAGGAAGTGCATCCATATTACGGGCAAAAAAACGATTCGCCCCCTGACTGCTGGGACCCACCAGCTGCATCTTCGCATGCAAGGAAGTGCCTGACAGTCGGGACCCACCTGGTCGAAGCGTACGCAGTGTTGTTATTTTGGTTGCGAACATGTACGTACATATGATCGGTCTGTCTGCAGGCTGCAGCAATGAACCGTGGCCATGTAAGGAAGGGCACGTGTCATAGTAGGGGCGCGCATGTAGCGTGTACACGTATGTACAACGGCCAGGGTGCAAGAAAGTAAATACAGCCACGTACATACATACGGGCGGGGTCTCGAACGCCTACTCGCGCATACGTACGGCTAGGGCTCGTGTAGATGGCTGGGTCGGAATGGAGAAGCTGTGTCATCATCGTGATCATGGGGAGGCAACTGGCTGGGTCAGAACGGAATGCGTCATCGTGTTCATCGGGAGCGAACCTGCTTGGATGGAACAACTGATGGAAACGAGGCCTGGCGTACTGCAGAACAGAGGAAACGGCCTTGTGTTCGACCGGCCATGGTGGAAAGGGGATCCTGTTCATCGGGAGGGGTCTGGCATACCGCAAAACGGAGGAAACAGACCTCCTACGGTCGAAACGGGGTTCTGTTGATTGGGAGGGGTGTGTCGTACCGCAAAACGGAGGAAACGGACTTGCATTGGAGCGCTATGGTCGAAACGGAGGTCCTGTTCATCGGGAGGGGTGTGGCATACCGCAAAACGAGACTCCACGGGATACTGTTCATCTCCACGGTCGACCTCCTCCAGCCTCCACGGGCTCCTGTTCATCCACCGTCGACCTCCTCCAGCCTCCACCTACGACTGTCATCCATGGGCTCCTGTTCATCCAGCCTCCACCAACGACTGTTCATCCATGGGCTCCTATTCATCCAGCCCCCACCGCGCGCTCCTCCACCGGCTACTGTTCAACCAGCCCTCTCCACGGGGTCCTGTTCAACCATCCCTCCACGGGTTACTGTTCATCCAGCCCTCCACCGCCACTGTTCAACCAGCCATCCACTGGTTACTGTTCATACAGCCCTCCACGGGGTCCTGTTCATCCACCGGCTCGATCGATCGGGGTCCTGTTCATCCAGCGGCAATGGCCTCTACTACCACGGGGTCCTGTTCATCCAGCGGCAATGGCCTCTACTACCACGGGGTCCTATTCATCCAACCCCCACCGGGAACTGTTCATCCAAACCCCCCAACAATGCTCATTGTTCATCAAGAGGCAGCATTGATCGGCTTCAGTTAGCAGCAGTAGCGAAGGAATCACTCGGGTTCAGTTAACAGCAAGGGATCGATTGATCGCTCAGGTTCAGTAACGCGTGGCCTGCAGTGTAATCGCTCGGGTTCAGTTAGAGGACAACGCCTCGCTCAGGTTCAGTTAGAGCACAACGCCTCGCACACACGCGCGTACATACAAGAGAAACGCGCATCGCTCGGCCCCCGACCACCCACCGTAACCGGGAACTCCCACGATATTTTCCCCGCCCTCGCTTCTACCATGGTTTTCTCCATCATGGATGGCCCAAAGAATGTCATGCAGCTGCGTCTCCGGCCCACCCAGGAAGAAAAGCCCATTTTATGTCATGATTTTTTGTCATAGAAGTAGGAGCCCACCACATCTATGATGATACCGGGTTTTCTCACAATTATCGTCATAGAAGTGTCATAAGCATCACAGAAAAAATCGTTCAGCCCAAAATGTCACGGATGTGTCTTTTTTTTAGTGCTAAGTTGACAAAGCCCTCCATCCCTGTCAACTTACTAGGCCCACAAATAAGCCTCCCACTATGCTGGGTCCCAGCTAGTAGGGGGAGTATTCATTTTTTGTGTGTAATAAGGAGGCACTTCCTTGCGTGCGAAGATATAGCTGGTGGGTCCAACCTGTCAGTGGGGGGAACTTTTTTTCATGAAATACAGAGGCCCTTCTGGTGGGTCCTATCGTGGATCTAAGACTGACAGTAGAATGGGGTAGGTATGAGGAGGCAAGATCCTAGCTATGGAGTAGTTGTACACACGAGTTTTATGAGTTCAAGCCCTTCTCGGAGGAAGTAACAGCCCTACGTCTCGGTGCCCTGAGGCGGTCGACTGGATTATATGTGTGTGTGTGTGTGTTTACAAAAGTGTGAGCCCTCGTCCCAGAGGAGGAGGTGGCTTATATAGAGTGCGTCGGGACCCCAGCTCCCCTCCGTTACTCAGGTTCAATGCTCATAAAGGAAAGGCGTTACTGGTAACGTCTACAGTAAAATGTCATAAATGCTCATTATGCTATGGTTTAAGTCCTAACCATTGCAGAGTGGAGGGTTCCTCATCTTCTGGTGGTCGAGTGTCTTCAAGGTGGTCGAGTGAGCGCATCTCCGCGGTCGAGTGGATGATGATTTCTCTTCGACTGCTTCTGATTCTTTGTAAAGATGTCCTTGGGGAGGGTATGCTAGACAGGTCCATGACCCTACCCTAGGTACATAGCTTCATCATTAGCCCCCGAATGGATCAGGGTTTGAGTGAGGAAGGGGTTGAGAACACTTCCGACCCACTCTTTGCGCTATGAATATGCCTTGTCCAGAAACAATGAGTTGAGGAGATGACATCGACTCCTTTCTCAATCGCCTTGGTCCATTCTTGGTTGTTGTCGAGTGAACTTTCATGGTAGAATTCCGAATGATGATGTAGAGGGTGTTTGTCTTCAGTCTGACAGGTTGTTCTGCTCTCTGTGGATCTCGCAGGATTCAAATTTTGCGAAGTGTGCCAGACGGGAGGAACAGAGGTTATCGGGACGGATTAGGCAAGTCTCCTCAATCCCCGCGCCACCTTTTTTGCCACGTACTACGCGCGCGACTGTTGCGGGATTTGTTTAGATCGCTTGGGTCCACCAGTCAGCCACTCAGTGGAAGGCCTTATAAAAGGTCTAAGGCCAGGCCTCTGCTGCGCATGCTCCCATTCTCTCTTCTCTTTCTCCCGATCCCTCCGCCACTCTCGCTTTCGCCTCGTCGCCGGACCTCCGCTCGAGCTCGATCCGCCACCATGGGGAAGGATAAGACGGCGGCGCTGGAACGCGCGAAGAAGGCGACCGCGAAGGCGAAGGGCAAGCGGACCAGCCGGGGCGGATCCTCGTCGAGGTCCGGCCTACCGGTGGGCTAGATCCAGGGCGACTGGATCCGCTCGGCAATCACGCAGGACGACCTCGACGGCCTGGTGGAGGGGGCATTGATCCCTCACAAGTCGGCTCGGCTCCCAGGGGACGAAACCGAGCCGCAGCCTAGAGAGGGCGAGTGTGTCCTCCCCGCAACCCACATAGATCGCGGATTCTCACTGCCTCCCTATCGGATTTCGGGTTCCGGCAGACCCTTGAGGTTCGAACACTGGGGTGCGCGTGGAGATTTCGCCTCCTACCTACCTGCACCCCTCCTCCTTGCAAAGATCTAAGCTAAGGAAAGAACAACACAAGAGACACAGGGTTTATACTGGTTCGGGCCACCGTTGTGGTGTAATACCCTACTCCAGTGTGTGGTGTGGTGGATTGCCTCTTGGGCTGATGATGATGAACAATACAAGGAAGAACAGCCTCGCGAGGGTCTGTTCTTGGCTGGGGCGATGAACTGCTGGGAGGGGTCCAGTCACCCTTCTCTCTCTCTACCTGATCTTCTCTATCCTTTGATCCCTCTCCGTTAGCTCTCTCTCTTCCCTGTCTCTCTGCCTGCCCCCTTGCTCTGTGGGTGGCTGGTCCTATTTATAGAGGCCCTGGTCCTCTTCCCAAATATCGAGCGGGAAGGGAGCCAACAATGGCGGGCTAATTTGAAGGGGGACAGCTAGTATCAGCTATCCTGACAAAAGTAGTCTTTGCCTGCACAAAGCTCTGGTGATGACGCCGTCTTGGGCTCCACGGTGACCTTCGTCTCGTAGTCCTCCTGGTCTTGGTCTCGTTGCACCGAAATGGCAACCTTTGCCTGATGCCTCGGTACTCCGCGGCTGTGCTTGCCCCCTTTGCACCAAAGAGGAAGGGAGGACACTGCGCGGGCTAGCACCCGCCTGGTACCCCTGGTCGTCATGGCTTGCGTCATGGGCACCTCGTGAGGTACCCCGCCTTGATCTCTCCGCCTCCGCGTGAGCCAGCCTGACGAGGCCGCGCCTGAGGAAGCTCCGCGTCGTTCGCCCCGCGAGGCTTGGCCCCTCGCGAGGGTCTTGGGTTTGTGTTGGTGAAGATGGGCCGCGCTGGGCCCCCTTTTTGAGCCACGCCGCAGGCCACAGGCAGGAAAGTCTGGGGACCCCCATTCCCAGAACGCCGACGGTAGCCCCCGGGCCCAAGGCGCGCCTGGACTTGGCCGTGCAGGGAGGCGGAAGGGCAAGGGCGAAGCACCGCGGGCCCTAACAGCCTGCGGCCTTGGGTGTCGTGTGGCGGTTGATTGGACGTGGGCGCCTCCACTTCCCCATGGCGCCTCGGCAACTGTACGGATTGGACAAGTCCCTACATGCAAAGTGGGTCATGATTACCTGCAATCATGGAGGTCGGCGGTTGGCCTTCGTCGGCCATAAGTACGGAACAGCGCGCGCCCTTCCAGTCCATCCCTCCTTGCTTCTCCTTCTTCCCGATCCTTGCTCCGTCTTGCTGCGATGGCTCCGATCCGTCGGTTCTCGACGGCAGAGAAGGGAAAAGCTACCCGAGAGGAACCAGACCCACTCCCGCCAAAGAAACAGCTCGTCCCCCATGGCCCGGACGGAGGGGCCCTTCGGGTGGTGTCGAGGCCTTGGTGTGAGCGGGTGCCGTCGGGGTTCCCGCTGCCATTGTACGCCCACGTCGAGGGCCCCAAAGGAGCTGATGCTGACCGCCATGGGTGGCGCCACCCTCGGTGCCGACGGGTCACGAAGGTGTGGGTTGTCCCCCCTGGGGTCCACACCGAGGGCTCCTCCCGAGAGTTCGTGCTTCACGTCGCCATTCCTCTTCAGTCTTGGATCCGCCTTCCTCCCTTCTTCGCCTCCATCATCCCGCTGGGAGAGCCCCTGGAGCTCTGGCTGCAGCACGCCCGCTGCAGCACCCTCGCGACCGAGGCAGAGGTCACGGTCGTTGCCCCGGGCGAGGTCTTCATGACTCGGGGCTGGAGAGAGATCGCCCGGGTTTGCAGGGTAAGGGGCGTCTTCGCGGTCCACTTGGATTACGACGGTGCTTCGGTGATGCTCTTCAAGGTCTTCGATGTGAGCGGGCGCCGGCTGGAGTGCTTCCCCGGGGAAGGTGGCCCAGACCCTGCCGCGACGAGGACTGGGCCCGCCAACTGCTCCCTTGGCGGCTCCTTAGGAGGTGGAGGCGTCGGAGGCTCCAGCGACTCCGGCGAGCTCTTCGCGACTCCGGAGACGAGCAACGACAGCTACGAGCCCCCGAGCCAGCGCCGCTCCTGGAGTAGGGCGGGCTCATCAGGCCGCCGCCGACTCTGATCTGGATGGGGTTGGCGTCTTTTGCAGGGTCGCGCGTAGTTTGTGCCCCTTTGGGATCTGTTCCCTGCGAGGAATCAAAAACGCGCCCCGTGGGGGCTTGTAAGGTGCCTGTGATCCTGTTTTGTTAATATAACCCTTTTCATAGAATTGCGCGAGTTTCTCATTCCGTCTTAGCTCAGTCCTCCCTTTCGAGCCTCACGAGGGCTTGGTGCTCTGCGCCGACAGGTCCCAGTCCCAAGGCTGCTTCAGCCGTCGCTGGTATGCCAGGTCGCGATGCCGTGGTCAAGGCCAGGAGGTGAGCGACCCAGAGTCCGGTAAGAGCCCCTGAGTCGCGATGCTCAGGAGGTCCCCTTTGGCACCCAAGCAGCCGTCGTTTGGTGAGAAAGGAGAGCGGCGTCGCTAACACAGGGTAGCATGAGGTGCGGGGATGGTGCCACGGCAGCTGGCGCTTCCGGGTGATGACTTATCTCAAGGAACAGGGGCTGCTCTCTGGTGTGTCGCCAGGTCCGTGCATCGGCAGGCGCGAGGTTGCTCGGTGAGGTCCTCGTGTGTCTCTCCCCTCTCGCCTTTGCTCCCCTTTCTGCTCTACGTCCTTGGGTCCCGGCCCTCGAGCGAGTCTCAGTCGTCGCTGGTATGCCAGGTCGCGATGCCGTGGTCAAGGCCAGAGGGTGAGGGCTAGAGAGCCAGTAGGAGCCCAGAGTCGCGATGCTCAGGCACCCCCCCTTTAACATGCAAGCGGTTCGCACGGACAAGAGCGGAGGAGACACCACAAGGGCCTCGACTGACGTAGCTCCTTCAGGAGGTCCTGCAGGTTCATCATAGAAAAAACAAGGGGTTGCCACGACAATTGACAGTCAGCCGTTGGTTGCTTCCGAGGGGTAGTGAGGCACTGAAGGCTTGACGAGGTGACGATATGCGGGGCTGCCGCGGCTAGAGCTCAGCCATCCAGGTTTGTCGGTGTTGCAGGGATGGACCCATGCGTAAGCGTCGTGCCATTTGGGAGCAGCTCCGTTAGTTGGCGTCAGCTGAGCAGGCAACTAGGTAAAACACATTAGCCGCGAAGGAGTGGATTCGTTCAAGTAGATGTTGGGAATGCGGACATCACTTGGTCAAGCCCGAGCGACTTGGGGATCATGCAGCCCGAGGGGCGCCCCCAATAAAGTAAGCTAACAACATGAAATAAAAGGGATACATGCTGCAGGGACGGACCCACGCGGCCTGGGAATAATGCAGCCCTGGGGGGCTCCCAGCTGGAAGTGAAACTTGAAAGATGTCACCTGATGACGTTGAGGACGAAGGAGCGTTGGTGTAGCAGACTCGGTGGGCTGCGGAAGCCGATCCTCACGAGCCCCCAGGCCCGGGGGCCTCAGGAGGCTCCGGAGGTGCTGGCGGCTCCCCAAGGACCATCTCCATCTCCGCCAGGGCCGCGGAACGCCTGGCCTCTTGTGCCTCCATGATTCCCCTTATGAGGCGCTGGTACGTGGTAGCCACATTCGGCAAGCCGTAAGGCATGCGAACATAGCTGTGGGGTGGACCTCCGCAGCACCCCACTCACGAGGGCCAGAGGCGCTCCAGGGGGGCGACTCGGTTGAGCCCTGGTATGTCGATGCAGACGCACAGCCCACCATCCTCGCCTGGATGGGGGGCCGCTGCTAGTAGACGGCAGCCGCCTTTCATGACTCTTGACTCCTGTAGCTCCTTAATGGCCTTGCTGACGAACTCCTGAGGGTCTGGGTCTCCTTTTCTTGCTCCTTCTTGAGGGAAACGTGCTTTGAAACACGCCTCCATGTGGTGCCCAAGCGCCTCCCTCGTGACCCTGGCTAGGTCGGTGGCCCTCCAGGGGAGAGCCCCCGAGCCCTGCATGAGGAGGGCGCCGGGCGCGCTTTCCTATGCGATGGAAGGAGGTTCCCCCTGGGCAGGCGCGGGCCTAGAGGGGCCTGCCTCCTGAGTGGTCGGGCCGGACGATGTCTTCTTCTTCTTAGGGGCGGTCTCGGGAGGCCTCCTGCTTCCACGATCCGGGTCTTCCAGTGACCCGGCCTGAAAGGCTCGTTCCAGGGAACACACCGCGTCCTTCTCTTCACATGGCACCGTGATGACTCCGCCGCTTCCTGGCATCTTGAGGACGTTGTAGCTGTGGTGAGTTACGGCCATGAACTTGGACAGCGCTGGGTACCCAAGGATGGCGTTGTACGGCAGGCGAATGTGAGCGACGTCGAAGTCGATGAGCTCGGTGCGGTAGTTGTCGCGTGCCCCGAAGGTGACAGGGAGGCGGACCTGCCCAATCGGGACCATGGAGCCGTCGGTGATACCAGAGAAAGGCTTGGTTGGCTGAAGCTGGCCGTAGGGCACTTGGAGGTTGTTGAATGTTTCCACGGACAGGACGTTGAGCCCTGCACCGCCATCGATGAGGGTCTTGGTGACCACCACGTTGCTGATGATTGGGGAAGAAAGCATCGGGAGAACTCCGGCTGTAGCCGCACACTTGAGCTGATCTGCTGAGCTGAACATGATGGCACAGGCCGACCACCTGAGAGGGCGCGTGGCTTCGAGCCTGGGGAGGACTGCGTTCACTTCGCGGGCGAACTACTTGAAGATACGCTGCGAGGCTGGGGCTTGTGCCCCGCCCAGGATGTAGGCGATCGCGCGCGGCTCCTGGAAGCCCCTAGCCCCTCGTCCTGGTGGCGGTCCTTGTTTCTCCTTGGCTGCGGCGGCAGCGGTGGGAGGCCTGCGTTGCCTTGCGGGCGATCCTTGCGAGGCTGATCCCTCCAGTCTCCCTCGCGAGGCGGGTCTTGCCAGCGATCCTCGCGAGGTTGATCGCGCCACCCTTGGCGTGGGCCACAGTCTTCCCAGCGTCCTGCGTTCCTTCCTCCTCCTCGACCGTAGCCCCGGTCACTGCTGTCAGGGCGACGACCGATCCTTCCTTCTCGCACGGCTCGGAGGTCTTGACATTCGTTGGTGTTGTGGGTGTGGAGGTCGTGGTACACACAGTACCGGCTGCCCTTGGAAGGTTCGGGCTGATCTCTGCCCCGCTTGGTGTCTGGTTCTGCCGCGAGCACGGCAGCCCCCTTGCGCTTCACATCCTTGGCCTTGGGCTTCTTCTCTTCTGGGTCTACGGCAGGCAGCTCAAGGAGGGAGAGACGCCCTTTCTCGGCCCTGGCGCACTTGGTTGCCAAGTTGAACAGCTCCAGGGAAGTGCACAGGTCTTCATGCATCGCCAGCTCCTCCTTCATCTTGAGGTCGCGCACGCCGTTGGAGAAGGCCGAGATGATGGCCTCCTCAGTCACCTTGGGAATCTTGAGGCGCGCGCTGTTGAAGCGCTGGATGTACTTCTGCAGGGTCTCCCCGGGTTGTTGCTTGATGCGGCACATGTCGCTCACGGCGGGTGGCCGGTCGCGAGTGCCCTGGAAGTTGGCGATGAAGCGGGTGCGCATCTCGTCCCAGGAGGAGATTGTGCCTGGAGCCAGGGTCAAGAGCCAGGTCCGGGCCCCGTCCTTGAGTGCCATGAGGAACCAGTTCGCCATGACCTTCTCGTCTCCGTTGGCAGCTTCGATGCCCAGCTCGTAGAGCTGGAGGAACTCCGCAGGGTCAGCCGCGCCGTCGTAGCGAGGAGGCAAGTCTGGCTTGAACTTGCCGGGCCACGCGACGTTGCGTAGCTCGGCGGTGAAGGCGCGGTAGCCTGCTGTGGCCACGGGAGGCCTTGGATGACGGGGAACTTGGTCTTGCATGTCCCCACGCGCTGCAGCTGGGAGCAGCACGGGGTCTTGACGCGCGGGAGCAGGAGCATGGTCGCGACGTGCTGGAGCAGGGAGCGCCCGGGCAGCTTCTGGCGGGCGAGGGACTTCTTGACAGCTCTGCTCTTGTTGCGCTGGCGCCTGATGGAGAGGGTTCCGCCCAGGGGCCACGCGCCTTGGAGCCATGGCGCCTTCCTGAGGAGGAGGCGGCCGGGGCGCCGCCGGAGCTTCATTGCCCGCACGGGGCGGGGTGTGGTGTAGCGGAACGGACGGTGCAGGAGAGCCCCCTGCGGCGCGGACGAGCTCGGCGACGCGGTCGAGCCATTCTTCGTAGACGTCGTCGACAGGACGGTAGCGCAGGAGCTCGTTCGCTGCGATGAGTGTAGCCCTAGCCTCCATGGGCGCACGAAGCGCGCGGGACGAAGAACCAGCTGGGGTGAGCGAGGGAGTTGCGGTGCGGCCGTCTTGCCGCACGGACGGATGCTGGGACGATGCTTGCTTCTCGTCCCCCGCCGGGCCGGTGGCGGCATTGACGGCAGGTGACGGGGAACGGCGAGGACGCCCGCCGACAGGGGCCATCTGGGCGACACGGGATGCGAGCGCGGCCCGGCGCTCGGCACGGGTCCGACGAGCGTCAGACATGGGCGTGATGGTCGGATGAGAACGGGGTGGTGGAAGACGAATCCCGGCGCACCCCTACCTGGCGCGCCAAATGTCAGATTTCGGGTTCCGGCAGACCCTTGAGGTTCGAACACTGGGGTGTGTGTGGAGATTTCGCCTCCTACCTACCTGCACCCCTCCACCTTGCAAAGATCTAAGCTAAGGAAAGAACAACACAAGAGACACAGGGTTTATACTGGTTCGGGCCACCATTGTGGTGTAATACCCTACTCCAGTGTGTGGTGTGGTGGATTGCCTCTTGGGCTAATGATGATGAACAATACAAGGAAGAACAGCCTCGCGAGGGTCTGTTCTTGGCTGGGGCGATGAACTGCTGGGAGGGGTCCAGTCATCCTTCTCTCTCTCTCTCTACCTGATCTTCTCTATCCTTTGATCCCTCTCCATTAGCTCTCTCTCTTCCCTGTCTCTTGGACTGCCCCCTTGCTCTATGGGTGGCTGGTCCTATTTAAAGAGGCCCTGGTCCTCTTCCCAAATATCAAGCGGGAAGGGAGCCAATAATGGCAGGCTAATTTGAAGGGGGACAGCTAGTATCAGCTATCCTGACAAAAATAGTCTTCGCCTGCACAAAGCTCTGGTGATGACGCCGTCTTGGGCTCCACGGTGACCTCCGTCTCGTAGTCCTCCTGGTCTTGGTCTCGTTGCACCAAAACGGCAACCTTTGCCTGATGCCTCGGTACTCCGCGGCTGCGCTTGCCCCCTTTGCACCAAAGAGGAAGGGAGGACACTGCGCGGGCTGGCACCCGCCTGGCGCCCCCGGTCATCATGGCTTGCGTCACGGGCACCTCGTGAGGTACCCCGCCTTGATCTCTCCGCCTCCTCGTGAGCCAGCCTGACGAGGCCACGCCTGAGAAAGCTCCGCGTCGTCCGCCCCGCGAGGCTTGGCCCCTCGCGAGGGTCTTGGGTTTGTGTTGGTGAAGATGGGCCGCGTTGGGCCCCCTTTTTGAGCCACGCCGCAGGCCGCAGGCAGGCAAGTCTGGGGACCCCCGTTCCCAGAACGCCAACACTCCCCACCCTTTCTTCCAGGGTTTTTTGAACTTCTTTGGGGCTCAGCTCCACCATTTCACTCCGAACACCATAGTCTATATGGTTGCTATCGTGTCCATGTGTGAAAGCTTCTTGGGCTGTCGACCGCACTGGAGGCTTTTCAAACACATCTTCACTTGCCGTTCCCAGTCGGTCAAAAAGGCCAAGTCAAGCGACGAGAGGACGCGGGTGATCCAGATGTGTGGTGGCCTGGGGATCCAGATGAGGAGCAAGAGCACTTTCCCAACGATAATCCTTCATGACTAGGTCTGGGGCTGGCAGTCGACTTGGTTTTACTGCAAGGATCAGCCAACCCCTGGCCAGTCGACTGGACTTCCTCCTTTTTCCTTAGCTCGAGTGGAGAATCCTACTCCCCTAAAGGTAGTTCCAGAAGAGAAGGTGCAGGTCAAGGAGCTGGTTGAACGGGTCCTCTAGCTTGTCCGCGACGGAGTGACCGGGCTGGATCTGCTGGAGGTCTTTCTCGATCGACGCATCCAACCTCTTCAGGAACGCGATCATCCGATGTGGATGTACTCTGGGCTTGAGGATACCACTCGGATCCACCCGGAGGAGGTTAGCGAGGATATCTTGGAGAACTGGTTGAGGGGAATCACTGGCAACAAAGACAACCCTCGGGGATCCAGGAGGGTGATTCCATTAGATAACTCGCACCAGCCGGAGCAGGTATATTTCTGTTTTATCAAGTATCTTTCCGATTCACCACGTGATGTCCCGTTTGTGGTCGACTGAATGTCTTTTGATTGTTACTCTTTCAGGCCCTCATTGAAATGTACTCGATGCCCGACGGAGTGTAGGACCCAGGCGCTGAAGAAGAAGGGAGCGGGGGTGACGGTGTCCTGGACTAGGGGGTACTCAACACATCATCTCCCGATCTATTAGATTGGGCTGAGGACCCCCATGGCCGTATACTCATGGGCCAGTTCGAACATCTGCCGCATACAAGGAAGATTCCACAAGACATTGAGAGTTCCGTTGTATGATCGGCAAAAGGATCCATGGCTCGTCTGCAGGTCAACTGCGATGCCGGCATCTTCGTCGCCGGCTTGACTGGTCACCTTGGCTCGACCGAAGACCATGCTCCATCTCCGATCGTCATGTTCGGACGCGGGCCTTCATCAACATCAACTCCGATCTCTATCAAGATCATGGAGGAATCATCCATGGAGCCCGGGGGCTCAACGTCAACATTGCCCTCGGGCGACCGTGCTGTTTTTCCGAACAGCAAACTTGTGTCCGCCGCCACCGCCTCCTCAAGTGTCTTTTTAACGATCGCTTTGGTGGAATTGTGCGGAATTGATTCTACAACAACCCTGGAAAATTTCGTCGAGTTCCGATGGAGGAATCTCTGGCAATCCACGATATACCGGAGCCCTGTCAAATCTGGACGGGAATCTGCATGAGTTTAGGGCGTGGTGTCCAGCTTCTAGCTCGGACGTCCTTTGGAAGATCCAACCGTTGATCGGCTATGAAATTCCTATATCTACCACCTCTCAAAATTTCAGCTCGATCCGACCGTCCAAACTCCGGGAACCTTCCGATTAGTGCATCACTTTTCGAATATGTTTTCTGCGCGAAAACAAATCCGACCCGAGTTCGTCTTTTTTATGGAAGGGATTTCGGACATCCCTTTTGAAGGAAGTTTTGTATGGGGTATTGTGTTTTGTTCCAGAACACATCCCCCTAAGTTTAAGATCTTTTGAACATGATCTTCAACATCATGCTGGTGTCAAACCAGTCCGGCAATATTGTTCCACGGCTGCCGACCTGCGCTAGACACGTCGTCACTTTGTTGAGCCAAACTCAACTTCTTCGGATCATCATCTCGGCAAGCCGAACAAGAGCCCGGCATCACGAAGGATAAATCATCATCAACATCGTCGCCCCATGGATTACACGGAGCAGGAATACCGGCATCGCCGCACGGTCGCTTCATCAAGCCGGCATCGACCACGTCATGACCTGCATCGGCAGGGCCGCACTATTGCTTCTTCAAGTTGGTGTCCATCATGCCGACCTACTTGGACTCATCGGCTGACATCGAGGCTTCGACATCTCGGCTGGACCGGGGGCTTCGCTTTCTCTTCATCAATCTACTCCGGACACTTCGGCATCACTAGCCGACCAGCTCCGTCACGTTAGCTAGACCGAGGGCTTTGCCTCAGCGAGCCAACCTTTGCCAGCATTGTCATGCCGTCGTTTTATCGCCCATCAGGCAATGGGTGTGGGGATTGAGTCACAATTTCGGGAATCACCTTCCTTCAGATTGCTACAACAAATAAACCAGGTGCTATTAATCCCAGTATTTTTTGCTTGTTTAGGTTCATTTTTCCCAAGGAATTATTACTCTGGCTTGTCCATCATATGTACACAGGTCTATCAAATGGAGGCCGCATTAACGACGGTCACATGGTGGTTCAGTCAGTCTCCGTACATAGTCCAGCGAATGCCGCATCCGGAACTCGGACCGACCCGTGAATTCAGGCTTTGTCACGCCTTTACCGCATCACGCCGACGCGCTGCATCGACATTGACTTCGGTGCCAGGACATATTTCTTTTATTACTCACTTTGCATAAATTATTTATTATGCAACGATTTTTTTAATTATCATTATTACTATTATCTCCGGTATGCACTATTTTTTGTGCATAGGAAAATGATCTGGAGACTTCGGCGTCACTCTGTCGGTCTGCATTGACCGTGCTATGTCACCAGTTTGGCGTGTCGAGCTCTCCGCTCCGCCACCTCGGGACTGGCTTGGGGGATGGAACCTTGCCCCGCATCAAGCTCAGACCGCATCATCAATACCGAACGCATTAACCAGCTAAGTCGCTTTCATGCTCAAAGCTTTAATTTCTAACCTGTGTTCGGTTCGACCAAGAATTATACTTTTTTGGAAAAAAGTTGCTTGTAAAAAATTTCCTTGTCCAAACTTTGTTTGTGACGCATAAATTCAAATACCCCGTTTACTTGGGGGCTTCCTTTATGAAGCTTTTCCTCTTGCATATGATTATACTTGTACGGCTTCGTTCCTTGTTCGTATATTACACCACAATATGCACCATATTGACTTAAGCGATTTGCAAGCTGGGTTTCCTCACTCCTGTGTTTACCCCTACGTTCCCGATTGTTCGGCTAGGGAGTAAAGGGAGCACCTCTGCGATTGTCACGATCGGGTCACCCGAGCCGGACCTCAGACTGGGTGAAGCCGAAAGCTAGCGCTCTTATTGTTTTCAATGATAGTCGGCACACAACAGAACTCATGAGTACAAAAAATCTATTGCACAAGTCTCATAATAACAATGAGCAACGAAGAAAGGTATCGGTGGGGGTACTATTTTCTTCGAAGATGCTTCTTACACTTTGCAGTAATATAGCATAAGTTCCCTGAGCGCGCTTTGTCTATTACAGCCTTATGGCCTGATTGCCTGGTTATTGGAAACACCGTCGATATTCTCGACAGATGGAGTACATAACACTTTTCGGTCCTTGACCGAAGAGGGAGAAGCCGACGGTCGGTTAAGACGCGTTTAAAGTTCGGTTGAACATAGATATGATATAAGTACTTCGGTACATGGAATCATTCTTTTACTCAAGTCACTTGGGGGCTCTTAAGTTTATTTGAGCTGTTCTATAATAAGTGTTCTTCTTCTTAGTCATTGCAAAGTTTTATTATTATTATTATTATTTATCACTCCTTTTTTCGACACGAGTGTGTGGTCACTAGCCGGGGAGCCTAATTTCTCTCTCAAAGCCGCTAGAGTTTATTTTGCTAAGCTGGCCTAACGAGAAGTACTCCGCCTTCGGGATAGGAGGTTGAAGTCGTAGGCTGACCCGCTTGAAGTCTTGAGATAGGATGTGTCATGTTAAAGCACGACAGAAGCACTTTTTTTCTAAGGCCAATTTTTGGATTGGCACCGAACACTTGATCTTGTTCGGACGTCAAGTTTTTACTGACGTTTTTTGGTTTTCCAAGCTTGTGGCACTTTTAAACTATTTGTGTGTGTTCAGCACAAGTCTCGCAGTGCAATGCCGGACACCTTTAGAGATTCGGCAAAAACATTCTTGGATATTGCTATATAAGCATCGGTTCGAATTGTGTCTTCGGTCAATAGTTGGGTTGCCCGGCTCCTGCGCTTGCCTCCTATGTTCTGCTTTGTTCGGCTAGGTGTGCAAAGGGAGAACCACTGCGATTGTGCTTCCAGCTCACATGGTTAAGCACCTCAGTGGAGAAAGCCGAAAACTGACTATCACAATAAGCGTAAACTGGTCAGCAATCCGATGACGGTGTTAAATGACTGGCCGCACCCAACCTGAGTCTCGAGGACTGAGCACACCGCTTTTTGTGTCCCGAAGTATTCTGCCGAGCTAGGACTTGATCCTCAGACTGATTTTGCAAATCAACCTGAGTCTCAGCGGCTACTGGGATCAGCGGTCTTATGTCATCCTTCATATGCATCTCGGGTTTTAGACCGATACCCACCTTGAGGGCTACTGGCTATATATCTCGGCATAGAATAAATTGCACCAATAAAAAATATTGACAAAAACCGGCCCACATTCGGGGTGGTGCACCACCTCAGAAGCAGTCCGGCATAAAGCTCGGGCGCTAGTGGCTGGCTCCATAGAGGGCATTTCCGGCATTAAGCTCGGCTAAACTCCTTCAAACTTCTTTGAACCAAGGTGATTTACGACACCTCGGATACAGTCCGGCGTTGGAGCTCGGATACAGTCTGGCGTTTGAGCTCGGATACAGTCCGGCATTGGAGCTCGGATACATAGTCTGACATTGGAGCTCGGATACAGTCCGGCGTTGGAGCTCGGATACATAGTCCGACGTTGGAGCTCGGATACATTCCGGCGTTAGAGCTGGGAAGCGGTCCGGCGTTGGTGCTCGGCTGCAAAAGATACCTCGAATGTAGTCCGGCGTTGGAGCTCGGATGCAAGAGGACGCTGCTGCCCGGGAACAACTTCAAACCCGAGGTGTGGCATAAAAATAACAAGGCATTGATAAAGGCCGGAAACTTAAAGGGGCTCCTCGGATACCCGACGTGTAAACTCGTCGAATGCATTTCGGCGATCCTCAAGATCGAAGATGAGAAGATTTGTTGAACCAGTTTTCAAGACCGACGACCGAAGATGAAGAACAGTTCGGAAGAATCGAGGAGCATCCCTAACTTGAAGACCGTTTCAGGGGGCTACTGACGGTGTCCTGGACTAGGGGGTACTCACCACATCATCTCCCGATCTGTTAGATTGGGCCGAGGACGCCCATGGCCGTATACTCATGGGCCAGTTCGGACAGCTGCCGCATACAAGGAAGATTCCACAAGACTTGGGGATCAAGACAAGGACACCTCCCCACCGGCGTATTCGGCTAGGACTCTTGTTATCCTAGGCCTCTGGTGCATTATATAAACCGAGGCCAGGCTAGTCGATAGATCATATACATACAATCATACCATAGGCTAGCTTCTAGGGTTTAGCCTCCCTGATCTCGTGGTATATCTACTCTTGTACTACCCATATCATCAATATTAATCAAGCAGGACGTAGGGTTTTACCTCCATCAAGAGGGCCCGAACCTGGGTAAAACATCGTGTCCCTGCCTCCTATTACCATCCACCTTAGACGCATAGTTCGGGACCCCCTACCCGAGATCCGCTGGTTTTGACACCGACAGGGGGCGAGAGCGGTGAGGAGCATTCGGAAGTCGAGGAGGACGAGGAGAGCGATGAATCGACCGATGAGGAAGAAGTCGACTCGCCTCCTCGCAGGGAGAGGAGGTCCAAGCACACTCATGACCCGGCACGCGCTCCGGACTTGGTGACTGCACCGATCGGGCAATCCTCGAAGCGCCACAGGACGTCTTCCCCAACGCCGACTGAGAAGCCTCGAAAGCAATCCAAGGTCGCGCCGCTTCCAGCGCCGAAAGTGCCGAAAGCCATCTCTTCCAAACCGCCCAAAGCTTTGCCTCGGATCAAAGTGATCGTTCCTACTATCTCCGGGTAACCATCTGACTTGTCCTTTATGTGGATTCGATTGACTGGCTGTAACTGATTGAATGCGGGCCTTTGCAGTGCTGCTACGTCAGGGACCTCTTCATACCAGTACCTGGACGAGGAAATGGAGGATGAGGTAACCTCTAACCCAGGTATGAACTCTTGCGATTTCGATTCTTGATCCTTTTAGGGTCGAGTGGTTCACTTGGGGTCGAATGTTCTGTCTTGCAGCTCCACCCAACATCATTGACCTTCCGGATGACGACAAAGATGTGGCTCCTAAGCCTAGGAAGAGCAAGAGGGTAACAGCTGGCAGGGTGGCTCGGCAAGAACCAACTGCAACGCCTCCCGTCTGTCAAGCTGAAGGCGCGGGCAGGGCCACTGTGACGTTCGCTACACCCTTGCCGAGTGGGCATCCCACGCGGTCGACCGCACCTGTGGTTCCTTCAACCATCCAACTCCACACCACAGAGCCTTAAGCAGCCGCACCTGGGTCGTCTGCACATTTTTTCACCAGCTACCCCATCCCAGACAACCAGTCGAAAGCGGCTGTCGAAGCCATCCGACAGGCTGATATGATGATGGAGCGGGTGAAGATAGTGCATGAGAGTAGTCAGGCTGCCTATGATGCTAGTGCCGCCCTTCGGGCCAACGTCCAGGTGAGTAGACTTTCCGACTGTTTTTGTTCTCGAAAAATCTTCTTCTGCACAATCTCCTGTTGTTCGCGTTGAATTAGAGCACCCACTGGGTGTTGCTGTCGTTTTTGGTAGTTTTGCTCTTCCACTCAGTCTGGGCGAGTGGGATCAGAACCGGTGGGGGCATGCCAAGTGCACCCACTGGGTGTAGTCCCCGAGATCGCGGTCGACTGCTGGCAGTCGACTGTGGTCTCGGTTCTTCTTTCTTGACGGTGCAATTGTTCTTTCTCTCTCTCTTTTTTATTCCTTGCACTCGACTCCGGCGGGCCGGTCAAGTGGGATCAGAACCGGTGGGGCCATGCCAAGTGCACCCACTGGGTGTAGTCCCCGAGACCGCGGTCGACTGCTGGCAGTCGACTAGGGTCTGAACAGCTTGTTGTCCACTTCTTTAGGTTTTATTCACTCGGAAATGAACTGCCTTCGAACCTATCGATTGATCTGTCCCTTGCCTCCTACAGAAGTCTTGTACCCTTATCTCCAAGTTTGCCGAACTCGAAGAGAAGCAGAGGCAACTCAACTTAGACTTGGAATTGGCTCAGCAAAATCTGAAAAAAGCTCAAGACGAGGCCGCTGGTATGGAAGGTAACTGATTGCTGACTGAACTTCAATATATCTCTTTGATCTCTTTTTTGATTCAATTATTTCTTTTGCATAGAAAATGAAGTTGGCTCTGGACAAGAAGGACTTGGACCTCGCCGCCGCGCAAAAAGCAGCCCAAGACAAAACCATTCTCGCGGACAAGAAGCTTGCTTCAGTCGGAACGCTTGAAGGAGAGGTGACTAGACTGACATCTTGTCTTAATGAAGCTAACCGCGAAGTGACCAGCCTGAACAAGGATAAGGTCATCCTGAACGAAAAGTTGGAGTCTGCGATCCACAAGAGGAACGACACGGAAGCTTATCTGAGGACCCTCGCTAAGAAGCTTTATCTCGTGCTGGGAGGTATTTCTTTTAATCCGACTGTGTTGATGCTTGCCATCGGATTTTGCTTAGTTGATTGAATTGACTTTTGACTGCAGAACTCTGTCAAGACTTTTACGAAGAAACTGGAAGGGTCGAGATGGGTCTGAACCCTATCGCTTCCCTGGTCTGTGACGAAACTGCGATGAACGTGCTCCGACTGGAGTCCCGTATCACCAGCGCCACAAGCTACCTCACACACATGAAGGAGGTTGTCTCTCGAATCGACTCGACGCTTTGGCTGGGGGCGACGCTTCAGAATGATATGGAATCTCTGATGACTCGACTAAACGAGATCCCTGACCGAGTGCAAGAATGGAAGAAATCCCCCGCCCAGTGTGATGCTGATGTGGCGCTGTCCCTGGTGCGAGTCCATTGCAAGGAGGCTCGTGAAGACAAGTTGGCTACGATCAAAGTCGCTAACACCAAAAAGAATGACTTCCAGTCCTTCATGGAGACTTTCATTGCTGTCGCTACTCGGATCACTGATGGGATCGATCTGGACTCGTTCGTGGAGCCTGCCAGCCCTCCTCCGGCCGAGTGAACAATCTTATGAAACTTGGATACGCTTTAAATTTGCCTCGGAATGCCGAGCGGTTTCTATAACCGTTAAACTCCTTCGGGCTTGGTGCCCGAGTACCTTTGATTCGCAGCTTGGAACCTTTTAGTATTTATCTGAATTTGGTTTATCTCTGAATGTGCTTGTGTTTGCCTTCGGATGGACTTTGCTTGCTGCACCTCTTCGTCCTTGCAGATAGGGATGGAGCGGACGTTGTATTTGTGCCGCAACTCCAAAGGAGAAGGTGGCAATCGACCTGCACCTCGTCGTCCTTGCGGATAAGGATGGAGCGGATGTTGTATTTGTGCCGCAGCTACGAAGGAGAAGGTTGCAGTCGTCCTGCACCTCGTCGTCCTTGCGGACGGGGATGGAGCGGACGTTGTATTTGTGCCGCAGCTCCGAAGGAGAAGGTTGCAGTCGACCTGCACCTCGTCGTCCTTGCGGATAAGAATGGGTCTTAAACTTAGGCGAGTACTGGACTGCAGCTAAGCCACCGAGTGGGAGGATTGCTCTCCACTCGGTAGGATTTTTCCAAACTTAGGCGAGTGCTGGACTGCCGTTAAGCTTGTTAGTGAGAGAACTTAGGCGAGTGCTCGACTGCAGCTAAGCCTCCGAGTGGGAGGACAGCTCTCCACTCGGTAGGGTTTTTTCAAACTTAGGCGAGTGCTGGACTGCTGTTAAGTCTCTTAGTGAGAGAACTTAGGCGAGTGCTCGACTGCAGCTAAGCCCCCGAGTGGGAGGACTGCTCTCCACTCGGTAGGATTTTTTCAAACTTAGGCGAGCGCTGGACTGCCGTTAAGCCTCTTAGTGAGAGAACTTAGGCGAGTGCTCGACTACAGCTAAGCCCCCAAGTGGGAGGATTGCTCTCCACTCGGTAGGATTTTTCCAAACTTAGGCGAGTGCTGGACTGCCGTTAAGCCTCTTAGTGAGAGAACTTAGGCGAGTGCTCGACTGCAGCTAAGCCCCCGAGTGGGAGGACTGGTCTCCACTCGGTAGGATTTTTTCAAACTTAGGCGAGTGCTGGACTGCCGTTAAGCCTCTTAGTGAGAGAACTTATGTGAGTGCTCGACTACAGCTAAGCCCCCGAGTGGGAGGATTGCTCTCCACTCGGTAGGATTTTTTCAAACTTAGGCGAGTGCTGGACTACCGTTTAGCCTCTTAGTGAGAGAACTTAGGCGAGTGCTCGACTGCAGCTAAGCCCCCGAGTGGGAGGATTGCTCTCCACTCGGTAGGATTTTTCCAAACTTAGGCGAGTGCTGGACTACCGTTCAACCTCTTAGTGAGAGAACTTAGGCGAGTGCTCGACTGCAGCTAAGCCCATGAGTGGGAGGATTGCTCTCCACTCGGTAGGATTTTTCCAAACTTAGGCGAGTGCTGGACTACCGTTAAGCCTCTTAGTGAGAGAACTTAGGCGAGTGCTCAACTGCAGCTAAGCCCCCGAGTGGGAGGACTGGTCTCCACTCGGTAGGATTTTTTCAAACTTAGGCGAGTGCTGGACTGCCGTTAAGCCTCTTAGTGTGAGAACTTATGTGAGTGCTCGACTGCAGCTAAGCCCCCGAGTGGGAGGATTGCTCTCCACTCGGTAGGATTTTTTCAAACTTAGGCGAGTGCTGGACTACCGTTCAGCCTCTTAGTGAGAGAACTTAGGCGAGTGCTCGACTGCAGCTAAGCCCCCGAGTGGGAGGATTGCTCTCCACTCGGTAGGATTTTTCCAAACTTAGGCGAGTGCTGGACTATGGTTAAGCCTCTTAGTGAGAGAACTTAGGCGAGTGCTCGACTGCAGCTAAGCACCCAAGTGGGAGGACTGGTCTCCACTCGGTAGGATTTTTTCAAACTTAGGCGAGTGATGGACTGCCGTTAAGCCTCTTAGTGAGAGAACTTATGCGAGTGCTCGACTGCAGCTAAGCCCCTGAGTGGGAGGATTGCTCTCCACTCGGTAGGATTTTTTCGAACTTAGGCGGAACGGATTCGCGACTAAACCCACCCACTGGGGGATTTTAGGAGTAAATAAGAAAAACACAATCGAATGAGAGGACCGTAAGCTCTTGTCTTTGATAAATGAATTACAAAAGGTGTTGCTTATTACATTTTATTCAAACGAGTGTTTAAGTATAAAAGGGGCGGAGTAGCTCCGCGTTCCAAGCCCGTGGCTCATCTTTCTGATGCTTGATACTGTAAAGATGGTATGCTCCATTGTGGAGAACTTTGGTGACGATGAAGGGGCCTTCCCAAGTTGGAGCGAGCTTGTGTGGTTTCTGCTGATCCACTCGAAGAACCAACTCTCCTTCTTGAAAGGCCCGACCCCTCACATTCCTAGCGTGGAATCGACGCAAATCTTGCTGATAAATGGTCGAGCGGATCACGGCCATCTCTCTTTCCTCCTCTAAGAGATCGACTAAATCCTGCCGGGCCTGCTCTGCTTCTGCTTCGAAGAAGAGTTCAACTCGGGGCGCGTTGTCGAGCAAGTCACTTGGCAGAACAGCTTCCGCTCCATAGACTAAGAAGAAAGGAGTTCTTCGAGTCGACCGATTAGGAGTTGTCCTTAAACCCCATAGAACTGACGGAAGTTCATCAACCCAAGCACCTGCTGCATGTTTGAGATCACGCATCAGTCGGGGCTTCAGTCCTTTGAGAATTAGTCCATTGGCTCTTTCTGCTTGTCCGTTCGACTGCGGGTGAGCAACAGAAGCATAGTCGACTCGAGTGCCCTGAGAGGCGCAGAAAATTCTGAACTCATCGGAATCGAAGTTCGATCCGTTGTTCGTGATGATGCTTTGTGGGACTCCATATCTGAATGTCAATTCTCTAATAAAACTGACAGCGGTGCTAGCGTCATGGTTCTTGATAGGTTTAGCTTCGATCCATTTGGTAAACTTGTCGACTACAACGAGCACGTGAGTGAAGCCGCTTTTGCCGGTCCTCAGCGGTCCAACCATATCCAGTCCCCAAACAGCGAAGGGCCAAACGAGGGGAATGGTCTTCAGGGCTGACGCTGGCTTGTGAGACATATCAGAGTAAAATTGACAGCCTTCACATATGTCGACTATATCTTTCGCCATCTCATTTGCTCGTGGCCAATAGAATCCAGCTCGGTATGCTTTAGCTACGATGGCCCGAGAGGACACATGGTGGCCACAGGTCCCCGAGTGGATGTCATTGAGGATCATTCGACCTTCTTATGGTGTTATGCACTTCTGACCGACTCCAGTCACACTTTCTCTGAACAGCTGCCCTCTTATCACAGTAAAAGCTTTAGTTCGTTGACCACGTTGACCACGGCACGCCGAGAGCACCAGGGCGGTGGACGACGGTGAGGCCTAGGATGGGAACGACACAGAGCTAGGGAAGACTCGGCAGTGGATGCCCACACGGTGGGGAATACGAGGGTTTACTGGTCCGGCTATCGTGGCCAGAAAATAACAGGAGGTGTGGGTGAGTAGAGGAATGACCTCGCCAGCAATGGAGTAGGGTGGGGCGGTGCGGCCTGTGCAGCAGCATAGCTGGCCATGGGAGGCAGGAACAGGCAGTCCCACCGACGCTGGTTTGGGCGGCTGGAGCAAGAAGATCCGATATTGAAGAAGCAGCACGGCTGTTGGATTAACATCCAACGGTCACTCCTCCTAAAATCATTTGTGGACTAAGTTGACTAAGCCTTTCGTACACGTCAGCCTAGTAGACCCATAAGTCAGCCTCCAAATCTGCCCCAAATAGCATACAACTTGAAATTTCTAGCCAGATTCAAATTAATTTAAAAACTAAATATACCTTAACTTAAATCCAATGAAATTTTATCCGCACAAAAACAATGAAATTTAAAATATCAAAATCCAAAATAAAAAAGTATTTTGGAACTAATTGCATGTTTGTTGTATTTTTTCATTTTACAGTCCATTTAATATTACTTATAGCCCGTTTCTTATTACTTACAGCCCATTTTCTGGGCAAATGCATCCCTCCTCATCTTGAAAGATTTCCGGCCCAGCGGGGCATAGAAAAGCAAGTAGGCCTACGTTGGTTATTCTGCAAAAAACAAAATAGCTAGGCTAGCCATTTTCAGAAAGGAAAAAAACAAATTGGGCTGGTCATGTGCTAAACATATGAAATAAAAGCCTAGGCTAGACGGGCCACAGCTCCCGAACAACCCAGTTGATACCCTTCTCCGTCCCAAAAAAAATTACTACATGCACTGCTAGGTCCCTACTGCCATCCTCACCATGTACAGTCATCTCCTTATTCCTCTCGGTTGTTGACCATGTTGACAACACCGGAGGGCTGCGCCGCGGCGAGCGAACCAAGGTGGAGGACGATGGTGAGGCCTCGGATGGGAATGAACAGGAGCCGGGGAAGATGCACAGAGTTTTAGGGTGCGATGTGGCCACGATGCATGCACGACAGCACAACCAGCCATGGGAGGCGGGAGCAGGCGGTCCCGCCGGCGCTGGCTTGGCTTTGGCGGCTGGAGGAAGAAGAGACTGAAGAAACACGACAGACGTTGAATGTCAATCCAACGGTCAAGGTTGGCACAATCGTTTGTTGACTAAGCTGACACCAAGTAGCATACTTTTTTATATATAGGAAGAAAAGAAAAACTAGGCTCGTTCGCCTGATAACATTCTCGAAACTGCGATCATTCAATCTTGCGTCGCAACTAAAACTGCGAGGAAAATGCGTTCGTCTGCCGTCCTCCTCCCAGGGAACGTTCGCCACATAAGTGACTAGCACCCTTGGTTTTCAACCTAGAGGTCTTGGGTTCGAGTCCCAGGAACTCTCAATTTTGTCCTCCTTCCTTCCTCGCAAAAAGAAAAAGAAAGAAAATCAAAGACTTGAGAAGGCGTACAGAACAAGCTACTGTACCGGTAAAGAGACGTTGTTGAGTTTTAGAAAAAAAAAGAGAAGTGCTCCTGTAGCTGGTTCGAATGCAAACCTAGACTATGACTATATATGGTGCTATGCTACTCTGCATGTAATGAAACTGACATATCCAATGTTCGCTTCTCCTCTTCTCTACTTACTCTGCATAGCATTAGAAGCTCTGGCCGCAGAAACCATGTCCACTGGCTGCTCGTCTACCTGCTCTTCAGCAGGCAACAACCAGATATGAGCCAAGTCACCACCCGTACCATCGCCTGTGGGTCTCATCACACCCCCGCTGGCACACGCACTGCGGCCGGTTGCTCATCGCAACCCGTTGTCGTTGGTGTGGTGCCACTGCTGCAAATCACGTAGAGTCATCCGTCGCGTCTCAACCACAATCCTCAACCCTGGCTGAGTCTTCTACAAATTCCCGAATCATGGGGTAATAATATGTTTAAGTGTGTTCTGCTGCTTTCAGTTGCTGATTTTTTTAATAGTTTGGTTGATGATCTTCCAATTTGATTCGTGCAAAAAAGGGAAGATTCATGTGATTTGTATTTCTAGGAAGTTGCTGGTGTGGGGGAATGCAAATACGTTGATTATTTGGTTAGCCGAGGAATCTCAATACCAGCAGGTTGGGGTGTTGGACAAGTAACTGAAGGAACGGCAGAAGAGGAAGATGGAGAGTAGAAGGTTAAAGATGCAGTTCCTCTGATCATGGCCAAGCAACAGTTGCTGAACGGCCTTGACAGCAATGAGGAGATGAAAGAGCATGTGAAGATAATGGGCAAAATCGATGTGCTCTGTAGGATGATTGTTTCTTTATTTGCAGTGTATGTAGCACTCGGGGTGTATTCAGTGGCTGTGACATGAGCACTTTGCTGAAACTAGTAATGAATGAAACCTGTGTAGCAGGCTGGGCGTAGTGTTGTGAACATCTAATGATTTCTATTAATGGGAATGGGGGGTATCCCCTTTTGCTCATAAATAAAAAATAAATAGTAGAGGCCCTTTTGGTAATAAATAAATAAATAAATAAATAAATTAGCAGAGGCCTTGTCGGGTCAGCTTTGTTCCCATTCAAAGTCGTCGAGCAAATTGCAGTCCAACAGCAAACTATGTCATCAAATTCAAGTTTCATAGCCAAATATGACTACAAATAAACAACAATGTCATCATGTTTTAGTCTTCATACAATCACCAAACACAAATCAACATACATAACAAGTGATGTTCTCACAGCAAAAATACTAAACAACACGTTCATCAGGTTTCAGTTGTCATAGCAAACACAATTTCACATAGTAGATAAAAAACGTCTTCTCATAGTCAAATATGACAAAAGTAATCTAATCATCATACGCAGCAGCAGCGTCAACATCTTCACCATGTGTATCAGTCTGAATCATAATTCCTCAGAGTGTCATCTTCTTCTTCATCCTCAATGTCCTCGAACGTTGACTTCTTCTTGATCAACTCTTGTATGTCCACAGCACGACAGTCAATCTTTTCACCAGCATCATTGACGTGATGGTTCTCAAAGATATTAGGAACATTTGTGGAATCTTGTACATCATGAGCAGTGTAAGCATCATCTTGTTGTGCAACTTCATTAAACGAATTCCTCCGCTCAAACCTTTGCAATACTCTCCAGTCATCGCTATGTGCAAATGTCTCTTCCAAGAAATATATCTGTGTTGCCTGATTTGCCAAAATAAAAGGCTCGTTGGTCTGGTACGCCACCTTGACATTGATGGATTTGAAATAATCATCAGCTCTGGGTTTTGCGATCCTGGAAAACAGGTTATACCAATGACAGCACAACAGAACCACACACCGATGATCCTCGAAACTAGAGATATACTGCAACTGAACAATGTCTGTTATGTTAGCATACATTTCAGTTGTCTCTCTATCATACGTATCTGTGCTCATGATGGTACTGTCTTGTGTCTTCCTGCCTTCATCGCGTGCAAGGGTGTTGTAGCGCACATGTCCAACAACGCAAGATTCATAATGTCTTACCCGAGTATCAGGACCCATTGCTAGTGCGTAAATGGCAACATCAACTGCCTGCCCATCCTCCCGCATCTTCTTAACCTATGGTTAGAAAATAGACAAGCTGATCATCTTATGTACTCAATATATTAAAACACTGACAGTGAAATTGAAAAGCTTACATGGCTCTTGAACCATTTCGCAAATCCTGCCATAACCAGTTTGTCAATGTTTCTTGGATTTTGCGGCAGTAACTCCTTTTTGTAGATGCTGGACAACATAGTGATCGCGTCAAACATCTATAATATATAAGAATGTGCTGCAAGTTTAGTACATTATGATGTATAAGCTGCAGTACTTAGCACTTACATGATATAAGGTAGTATCTCAGGACAGTTATTCAACACATACCAAACCACTTTGTCCAAATCTTTAGGTTCATCCTCTTCTCGACTCTTCCCTGTAACTCAAACATAATAATCGAAAACATTGAGCACGGGTTTGTCTTCACCCACCTCTTTGCTAAGCTGATCAGCTGTTTCAATGTATTTTGAGCAGAATGTCAACGCTTCTGTAGCAATGTAGGCCTCTGCAATGGAACCCTCGGGTCTAGTTTTGTTCCTAACATAGCCCTTGAAAGTGCCTAGCCACCTTTCAATAGGGTACATCCAACCATACTATACCGGACCTCTAAGTAGTGCCTCATCAGGTAGATGAACAGCCAAATGCACCATCACATCAAAGAAGGCTGGAGGATATATTTTCTCAAGGTCGCATAGGATAGTTGGTATCTTGTCTCTAAGACGCTCCAAAGCATCTACCCTGATATTTCTACTGCAGAGTTCCCTAAAGAATTCTTCCAACTCTGCAACTGCTCTATATAAGTCAGGGCGGCCCAATCCTCTAAGGATAACAGGTAAAACCCTTTGAAGTAGGACGTGGCGGTCATGAGTTTTCAACCCTTGTACCTTGTTTCCATATGCCCTGACTCTCCTTTCAGGGTTGGAAGAAAATCCATGTGGGAATCTCACACGTGACAGGACCTCGCAGAATTCTTTTCTGTTTACCTTGTCCAAGACGTACATAGCTGGTGCCATATCTCGTGGTTTACCTTCATCTTGCACCTGCAAATCCTGTCTGATACCCAGGTGTGTCAAATCAAACCTAGATTTTAAGGTATCTTTCGTCTTTCCTTCAATATTAAGAAGTGTGCCGATAATGTTGTCACATATATTTTTCTCGATGTGCATCACATCAAGATTATGCCGCAGATCCAAATCTTTCCAGTACTCCAAGTCCCACAAAGTGGACCTGTGGGTAAACAATAATATCTCTTCTACCCCGCCATGCTCCCTTTTCCCGCTACCATTACCAGGATGGTTTCCCGGTGTAATATGCCTGACCTTCTCTAATTCCACTTGCAACTCATCGGCTGTGAGCCTCTTTGGCGCATCATAGTTTTCATGCTTTGCATTGAACACATGTCTTAGGTATTTTGTAGGACGTGGCTTGTCCTTGGTAAGGAAACGATGGTGTACAATGTAACAGATCTTGCTAAGTATTGTGTATAATAGCGGATTCTTGTCACAGCGAACACATGCATTGTAACCATGTATCGTTCGCCCTGACATAGTGCCCAAAGCTGGAATAATCATTTGATGCACCAAATTACAACAGCACGCAGAAAGACATCAGCTGGTGGGCTGCTGTATAGGTCTCGAGTGAGAACACCCCTCCATAGCTGTTGAAGTTCCTCCACAAGAGGCTCCATGAATAAATCAAAATCCTTTCCAGGACTTTTTGGACCTGGAATGAGAAAGGCCATCATGTAGTTTGATTCTTTGGTGCAGACATTTGGAGGCATGTTGTAAGGGATAACAAGCACTGGCCACATGCTATATGTGGCGCTCTGGTGGCCAAATGGATTAAATCCATCTGAAGCTAAGCCAAGTCTAATGTTTCTCGGGTCAGCAGCAAACTTTTTGTGTTTCTGATTGAAGCTTTTCTACTCACTACCATGAGATGGATGGCTCATTACATTATGATCTCTGTACTCCTGGTTCCTAAAATGCCACAGTACATCCTCTCTTGTTTCAACATCATGAAACAACCGCTACAATCTTGGTATAATTGGAAAATGTCTCAGAACATTATGAGGAATCCTCTTCACAGCATCGCCATCTTTCCATCTTGATGATTTGCATTTCAGACATTCACTTAAGTTGGCATAATCCTTCTAGAACAGAACACAATTCTTCTTACAAACATGGATCATATCATATCCAATTCCAACTGCACGAAGGAAATTCTTCATTTTACTGTAGGTGTGTGGCAGCTCAGATGCATCTGGGAAAGATTTGCGGAAATCAGCCAACATCGCATCGAATGATTTGTTGGTCATCTGCTCAGATGTCTTCACCTGAAGAAAGGTCACCATAGCTGAGAATACTGACAGCTTATTTCCTGGGGTGACAGCCACGTTGCATTGTTCCAACATGCGGGCCCACCGTTTTTCTTCTGCAAGTGAAAGTTCACGAAATGCACTAGCATTTCGTAGCATTATTTCAATGTTGGTCAAACTCACTGGCTCCGCCACCACCACCTCCTCCTCCTCTTCCACCTGAGCATCAGGCAAATCAAGATGGTGATATGTTGCTTCCACGTCGTCAGTAACATTGATGTTCACAGCTTCACCATGATGAACCCACCTAGTATATGTGACCGACATCCCATACAAGTGTAGATGATTTTGCACAGTTGACTGGGGTCTTGTAGATGAATTCATACAACTGCAACATGGGCAGAGCACATCTGATTTCGGACCACCGTACTCAGCTCTGATAAAGTTCATGAAGTTTTCAACCCCCTCGACATATGCAGCAGAGAATCTTCGAGCAGAAGTTATCCAAGTCCTGTCCATCTGTTAGACATACAAATTAGTTCTTCTACTATATATTACAGAAAAACATATATGTTTTTTTATGAAGTCCAGAAAAAAATACCTAGGTCGATGTCTAAAGCTATGGCAAGATATTTGGACGAGCAGATCTAAGTTACGAAATATAGTTAAAGCTAATTCAGCAAACAGATTTGAGTGCTAAATTATGGCAGGCTGTTTCGGCAGTTAATGATGCTGAGCACACAGCCATCAAACTATGAAGGCCATCGCAGGAACAAAGATCGAGTATAAAACGGTGTAGAGCTATTTCACCTAACAGATTGGCTGCTAGACCATGGCAATCTACGTCACAATAAATATATGGTAGGATATTTTAGCAACTAATCGGGCTTGGCATGCCATCTCAGCTAAGCAGATTGAGTGCAGAATAGGGCAAGGAAGCTTCTTAAGCAGAGCATATTGACTGTAAACTACTTCAACAACTAGTGAGATTAACAACGGCTGTCAACAAACATTCAGCGCTACACTGACATACACGGGGCCTCAACCTAGAATGCATGTGCCGTGGGAGAAGCTAGCCGCCATGCGTCTCCACACGAACGTCGCCAGCGGTGGCGGCACTGACCGCCGTGCGCCTCCACAAGAACGTCGCCAGCGGTGGCGGCACGGCTAGAGGACGGCAGTCTACGAGAGTGTACTGTGGGAGCGAGAGGACCGTCGTGTGTCCCCTCAACGAACCGCGGCACCGACGTATTGGTGCGGCGGGGAGGGAGGCTTTGGCGGAGAGAATGGAGTGGATGGGGCGGGGGGAGGGGGTTTGGGGAATATTATTGGCTATTTGGCCGAAGGGTGGTTGAATTTGGGATTTGGGGGGAATTTTTTGTGGGAGGGGGGGGGGCGGATTTCACGCGGTGGGAAGGGGGAGTTTAGTGCATGGTCAGTTTCTCCAAGTGCAGTCCCACGTGTCAGTGAAGAGGTAAGCCGAAGCGCGTCCCGTTTGCGTGAGCTGTGTGTAGGACCGAACGTGTGTGGGGTGCAATGCGACCGCGACAGGGGTGCTGTGAGTGTACCGCCTTTTTCCTTTAAACTAGGTGCTTCGCCCCCTCAAAAATAACTTGGTGCTTCGCACGATCCATCGATACTACTACTAGTAATCCGGTAATCCCGACTAAAATGGCGAGGTCGGGTCTTTTCCCACGCGATATGCTGGGAGGTTGGATTAGTTGGGTTTTTTAAGACGAGTAATGCTACACCTATGTAATACCAATTACGTAATTAACATAATGTGAAATTTGTGAGTTGTTGATTGTAGATTGGGGGAGGGAAGGGCCCACCACTATGAAAATCAGGGAGGAGAGAGAGCGGTAATTTACGTTAACCCTTTCGTAGGTTCCCGTAGATGTAGAAAGATGTGAAATGCGTGAATGTGTAGTGGACGTACTATTGGAGTGCCTAAGATAAATTGAGTATGTAGACCCTATGTGTTTATTTACTTCGCATGTTAGCTTTGTCTCGGTTCAATAAAAAGCAGAGTTGGTGATGATGGTGTGCCTGCCATCCTGCAATATAGGCCGTCCGATCTATATCTAACGGATAGGAAGGAAACTATGACAAGTTACCCGCCCTCCTCTCCACATTTGCAGATAAGGCCTTCCCTCGTTCATCCTTTTCTCCCACAAGATCTTGATGTTCCGTGCAACGCACGGGCATCTTGCTAGTACTCGTACAATATACTATATTATTGTGAAAGTTCATATACACTGACCGAGATTAATGCAAACACGGCAGATTTTCATTACATTTCGAACTTTTATAGGATAGAAAAATAAAAGAAACCCAACCCTAAACCTATTCTACGGCAGCGACCAACGTCCTCCATCTACGATCTCCGTGTATGGGGACGAGGTTCAAGACCCGTGAAGTGAAGGTGCGGTCTCCGGCGAGGAAGACACTACTAGGAAAAGGCCTACTAGTGGCGCACCAGTTTTGCACCTGTAGTGCGCCATTACTATGCCTAGAGGTGCGCCATTACTATCTGACTTAGTAATGGCGCACCACATAGAAGTGCGCCATTAGTAATTAATTTTTTTCAAAAAAAAATTCAATTTTTTTAAAAAAAATTTTAAAATTCATTTTTTTCTTAATCTCGGGTCACTATGGCTTAATCTCAGGTCAAATCATATTTCGTGGTCAAACTTCCAGAAAGTTCACCCATTCTCACACTACTCCAGCCCAAGCACGCTTAACTTCAAAGTTCTATCCAACCCAAGCACTAGCTCACTTCACAAGCACTTGTTGATATATCTAGCATATCAATCCTATTAAACCTTGTTGATGCTTAGGACTTTGTTCATGTTCATGAGTGTGATGAAATTTTGAAAAAATATTTCAAACTTCTGTTCATATTACGTATCATATTTTGAAAAAAAATCCTGAAAAAAACATCGAAACTATTTTTTCTGTTACTAGTGGCGCACCTAGCATACGGTGCGCCACTAGTAAGTTTGAAATTTTTTGAATTTTTTTGCCTCCATATCTTAAAATCCCCGTAACTTTTTTTATGTTAGGTTTTTGAGGATTTTGAAAATGTTTAACGGGGTTACCCCCGTTAAATTCGGATGTAACTTTTCGAGTAGATGATTTTTCATATAGAAAACTTTTTAATCCGAGTTCGTATGCAAAAGTTATGCCCATTTTACAAATTCCAGAGAGATTTTGCAAATAAAGTCGAAATTCATATTTGTAAATTTTCCCAACAACTAGACCACATTTCACATGGGAAACTTATTTTCTTTTATTTTTTGACATTTTCATCATTTTCTTCTATTTTTTAAAAAACTGAAAAGGCGATCCACTTGGGGGTGCATGCGAGGGAATTTTTGGGCCAAGTTAGTAATGGCGCACCGTGGGAGTGGTGCGCCATTACTAGTTGAACTAGTAATGGCGCACCACTCCCACGGTGCGCCATTACTAGTTTTCAAAAAATATAAAAAAAACTGAAAAAAAAATTGAAAATTTTTTACTAGTGGCGCACCGTGGATGTGGTGCGCCATTACTAGCAGTACTAGTTTTGAAAAAAAATTAAAAAAATCTTGTTACTAATGGCGCACCGTGGATGTGGTGCGCCATTAGTATTTGGACACTAATGGCGCACCAACACATGGTGCGCCATTAGTATATATTAGTGGCGCACCACATGTCTGGTGCGCCATTAGTGTCAATTTCATCTATAGCCCTTTTCCTAGTAGTGAGAGTAGAACATGGGAGACGGACTGGCCAGTTGGCACACCATGCCCTGCCGCCTCCCATGCACTACTCATCCTCGGAGGATTCCCCAACCTTGGCGGTGCCGAACGTTGGACGGCAGCAAGTAGAACGCCTGGCTGACGGTGCTCCTGTTGTCAGCCGCTAGCGTGGCCACCGCTTGTGCGATCGCGTCCGCCTCCGGCTACACCACTATTGCGTCGCAAGCAGCGACTTCAGTGAGGGCGGCAACCTTGAGCTTCATCCCTGAAGACAAGCTCTCGTAGAGCGTTCACGCTCGCGGTCATGGTGGATGTGGTGCCAGGTAGCAGGACGATGTGCTATGGTGTGGAGGTTAGCTGGGCGTTGCCGCTTTAAGTAGCGCATTCCGGTGAGGCCAAGCATCCGGGTGCGTCATTAAGTCACTGGAGTTAGTTCCTCGGGCATCGAGCATCTTAACAATGACATATGGACGTACGGCATGAATGCAGGCAGCTAGCGCCGGCTGGGAACACACCGTGTGACGGCATGAGGGACGAGGGTTTTTGGTGTGCCAGGGTAGTCAGCTGCGATCGTGGCAATGTTGGAGATCCCTTTGCTCACATGCGACCCCACATGTCATTGAAAAAGCAAGACGACCCGGCATGGTCTCAGGTCCTAGGGATGCAGTTGGCCACGCTACACCACTCCGCGGACGCGTGCGACACGCGCGCACTTCGGCGCCCCGTGCATCCTCGACGAGCCGGGTGTTCATCTTCTAGTCGTGCCACAGCGCTAACGCCACCCTCAGCACAATGAAACTAACCATGTCTAGCTATGGCGCCCCGGCTCAAAGCAACCGGTTTACCTTGCATTGCCAGCCCAGAGATCAAGTCGTCTGGCAACACACAACAACATGGTACAAAAACAACTGCTTTATTGATGCTAGCGGATTACACAAGTCTGATATTACATCGGTATAAGAGGCCAAGTGGCACACACAATGCGGCTGAACAGTATGTACATTATTTAATGAACATAAAGGGGCCTCGATTACACGAACTACGCGGCAGCGGAAGAACGACGAAGTGGAACTCCATATAAGGGGACACCGATGTGGACACGACCTAGACGCGGGAAGCTCTCTGATGCGAAACGACTTGCCTGAAAACTGGCATGACACGCCAGGTCAGTACATTGAATGTACTTGCAAGCTCACAACAAACATAAGCATAATGACAAACAATATCATGACAATTAATCAGGTTAATGCAATGCAAGTAATGCTACTAATGCGGTGAAAACAACATGTGCACCGAGTCCCACGGACTCGCTTAACAGACTGGTTACCTCATAACAAACGGTGATTATATCCGGATCACAACTGAAACTAATCACTCATGATCAGCTCATGATCTCTAGAATCATCAGTGCCATCAACAGTTATTTAGTGTGCAAGATTAATTATAAAAGTTGATCCACGCTGTGACTTAGTTCCGAGTTGTGCCCATAACCAAGGATGCGGCTATCGATAGATTTAATACACTCTGTAGAGGTAGCGCACTTTACCCACACCACAAAATCCACGGCCTCGCCCTCCCATACGGGTGGACCACGGCATTCCGATGAAACCCTCCCCTTGTCATGACACTCTCCCGGCCTGTCCAACAAACTCCCTCTCAGGGCTATGTCCTGGGTGGCCTCGTGTCTACCAAAGACACCAATGGCCACCATCGTGGCAAAACGGTCCCAAACGGGACAAGGTACCATAAAAACAAACATGCACACAAGGTTATGTCTGCTTACCGGGCCAGGGTATGCACGGCCATAACCTTCCCTCGTTGGAGGTACCGGCGAGAGGCATAACAAAGGGCCGAATCAAGACCTCCCACAAGGTAAATGTGGTCGCATTGAGAAAACCCGATTCGGTGGCACCATGACTTGATCAACGTTATATTCAAGTGGACTTATTAACAGGTTTAACTTGAATAAAAATTTAAACTACCAAGTCATACGACGCCATGATCATGCAACTAATCAACATGCAAAGCATACAACTCCCATGTACGGATCAAACTTATCAACATAACTTTCTTGCACTACTCATGATTAAACTTTACTGGTTCTCACTCAACTTTGATTATCATGCAATATTTTTACTTACTCATATTTTTTATGAATATATCACTTAACAAAAGAACTAGCATTATTTATCATAGCAATACCACTAAGGCAAAATTTTATTCTACTAGCCCAAACTAGTCCATGCATTCAACCAGTAACTTAAACAAGCATTTCAAGCATGACAAAGTAACTAGCAAGCAACCATATATATTTAACAATTTTTTAAATGCATATAAGAACTCATATTTAAGTAGAAACAATCATAGATATTGAAATGACACCATCCAAATGCTGGTGTGGCTTGCCTTAGTGCAGAGGAGGGTCACACTCCTCCTGGTTGTCTTCAAGGCAAGATCCTTCTTCTGAAAATAATTAAAAACCATAAAACAACATATCAAAAACCATTCTCAAAATCACTAGAAATTCTAGACAGCAAGGAAAATTCCACATTTTGGTGTGCTGCTAGAGCTTTCTAAAACAAACACAATGCAAAAAGAATCGACTCATTTGGACTTAGGACCTAGGAGTTATCACTAGTCAAAGTTGTGGTCAAAGATTTGAATTATTTTGAATAAATCAGAAAACCTGGGGGGTGACGTCGATGGCGTAAAGCCAGGATACGCCTCCACTCGTACCGCTTCAGGTGCGAGTGGTGAGGCTGACACCGGGCCCCACCGGTCAGGAGAGGGAGGGGAGAGAGGAAACAGAGCGCGGCGGCGATCCATCAGAGCCTACGCCGACGACGAGTGGGTCTTGGGCAAAACCAGAGGGATAGAAGTGGAGAGGGGGTCGGGGCGCACCTGCCCGTACCCCTGGCTTGATGGGGGATGGCCGGAGTTGCTCGCAATCAAGCTCGCAAGCGGCGGTGGCAGACGGGTCTTGCTGGAGAGGAAGAAGACGACTGAGAGGGGCGACTCCAGGGGCTCAGCTGCGTTCAGACAACACCAGAGGGTCCCTGTCGGTGTCAAAACCGGCGGATCTCGGGTAGGGGGTCCCGAACTATGCGTCTAGGCCGGATGGTAACAGGAGGCAAGGAACACGATGTTTTACCCAGGTTCGGGCCCTCTTGATGGAGGTAAAACCCTACGTCCTGCTTGATTAATATTGATGATATGGGTAGTACAAGAGTAGATCTACCACGAGATCAAGGAGGCTAAACCCTGGAAGCTAGCCTATGGTATGATTGTTGTCTGACGAAGTTGTCCTACGGACTAAAACCCTCCGGTTTATATAGACACCGGAGAGGGTTAGGGTTACACAAAGTAGGTTACAATGGTAGGAGATCTTGAATATCCGCATTGCCAAGCTTGCCTTCCACGCCAGGAAAGTCCCATCTGGACACGGGACGAAGTCTTCAATCTTGTATCTTCATAGTCCTGGAGTCCGGCTAAAGGTATAGTCCGGCTACCCGAACACCCCCTAATCCAGGACTCCCTCAGTAGCCCCTGAACCAGGCTTCAATGACAACGAGTCCGGGGCGTAGATTGTCTTCGGCATTGCAAGGTGGGTTCCTCCTCCAACTTCTTCATAAAAGTTTGTAAACACCAAGAGTAGTGTCCGGCTCTGCAAAACAAGTTTCCACATACTTCCACAGAGAGAATAATATTAGCAAAAATCTAATCCGCTGACGTATTCCGCAGCGTGACATCACACTACAGCCAAGCCTTTATTCGAATCGTTTTCACTTTTCCACCTCAACGTGTTTTGCGAGGAAGTTTCCTTGGCACGTCTTGTCAAAGCAGAGATCGTGTCCCCTTTATTTACAGGATTCTCATCAATACGGACGTGGGTAACCCAATCGTGCCCGTTAGCATGTCTTCTCGATTAAAGGCGAGTCCCAAACGGTTATGGGGAGGGCTCCTGGTATTCAACCTCTTATAAAGAGACCAAGGCCTTACTCCTTTTCTCCAATCTCAAAACAAGTTCGCCCGTCACCTCGAGTTCCAACACCCTAGGCTCCAGATTCTAGGTGCTTCGGACCTTCAACAATGTCCGGTTCTGACCTTCAAGGCCGATGGATGCCCTCCTTCATCACGGAGGAGGACGTGCTAAAGTTGAGAGAGGCTAAGTTCTTGACCGCCGAAATTTTGCATAGGTTGCCTGCTCAAAGGCAGGCTATTCCCAGTCCCCAGCCCGGTGAGAGCGTAGTGTTCATGTCTCACTTCCTTCGGGGGTTAGGCTTCCCGATGGATCCCTTCGTGAGGGGGATGATGTTCTATTATGGGCTGGAATTTCATGACTTAGCTCCAGAGTCCATCCTCCACATTTCCTCATTCATCATTGTGTGCGAAGCGTTCCTCCGTGTTACTCCTCACTTCGGATTACGGCTCAAGACTTTTGGAGTGGAGCCGAAGATGATCGAGGACGGCACGCAGAGTGCGGAGGCGCTGTCATAAGTAAGAATGTTGATGCTCCATGGCCCGAGGGCTCCTTTCAAGAGGAGCTCGGCTTGTGGCAACGAGAGTGGTTCTATGTCACCGCTCCCAGGAGCGCCAAGTGGGTGGCGCCTCCTGCCTTTCGCTCGGGTCCCCCACCACGGCTAGCGTCATGGGTCAACAAAGGATTAGATTGGGGGTTATCCAAAGACGTGCCCTTGTTGCAGGGCCGCATTAGGGATCTCTTAGAAAGAGACCTCAACCTGGTCAAGGTGACGCAGGTCATGCTGATTCACCGAACACTGCCCGGCAAACGTCGCTCCCTTCGTCTGTGGGAGTTTAATCCGGAGGGACCACAAGCTCTCCAGCATTTTATGGGCGCAACGCCTGTGGAGATGTATAAAATGTTCTTCGGATCACAAGCAATGTGTCCGGATTTGACCGAGGACGCAGGTTTAAGCTGCAATCGCCCGGATACTCAAGTAAGTAACCTTGTTCCCGGACTCTCTATCCGTAAAATTGTCATAAATTCGCCCCTAAAAGAGCTGTCCTTTTAAACGGGAGTGGATAGTGTAGGCAAAGATGATCAGGTGTCCGGCTCCCCTTCCTGAGACCAGGCCGGATCCCGTGCTAGTCAGGATGTTGAAGATCGTGCCTATGGAGGGAAGTGAGGGGGAGGACAAGGAAACTATGGCCTCCTCGAAGGAGGCTGCTCCGAAGGGAAGAACCGACAATTCCTCTCCTAAGGGGAAGAAGAGGGCCGCCTCTGATGACCCGGAGACCCTGGCCTCAAAGCGGGGGGAAAAGTCCTCGTCAGAGGGTCCGACGCCGGGGAGATCCTCGGCCGAACTACGCCCTCAAAGGGATCAGCCATCTAGCGAGCTGTAAGTAGAGAAAGATTTTCCTTTAGAGGGATGAGAGAAATCCTTGCTTTTTATTAGAGAAGATTAACCGAAATTTTACTTTGTAGCTCGGACCTCAGCCCATCTCAGCAGAGCTCGTCTTCGGGGGATCTTCTTCCGGATATGATGGAGAGTGGAACGCCTCCCCCTGCCGTACCGCCTGGCGAGGCGGGTGACCCTGAGGTGTCGTCGTAGAGGGTTTCTCCGAATCCGGCAGGGGTGGAAGGTAGCCATATGTCCCCCCAAGGTTCTCCGTGTCCGGCCTTCGATGGAGGTCATAGGACGAGTCCGGCACCGTCCGATGCGCGGTCGGAGGAGCTGATGATTCTGGTGGGGCGAGCTTCTATCTCAGAGGAGCACCGTGCATTGATGGGTATGGTGATTGGAAGGATTTCGTCCGCGGAAAGCGGATTGCATGAGGCCGTCAGAAGTTTGCTGACGGGTTTTGAGGTACGTTTGATAATGTACTTCTTTGTCAGTTGCGCATAAACAAGATGCACCCTGTGGAGGTAGTAGCCCCTGAGACTCTGTGCGTTGTCAAAATTGACGGCGTGCAGAGGATCATAATCCCAGTCTAAAATGTCGCCTTTGTATACAGGTGGCGAAGTGTCCGGAATCGAGCCGAACTGATGATTTTGCCGAACTAAAGTGGCAACTTGACGTGGCAGATGCCGATATCGCGCTCGTCAACAAGCGGCTTGATGAGGCTCAAGGTATGCAATTCCTCGGGCGGCATCTGGTAAGAGGAGCTTTATGCCAGTATCTTACAATGTGTGTGTTTGACGCAGATGGTGCGGCCGCCGTGGAGAGTCTTCGGGCGGAACTTGCCCGAGCTAAGGAACAAGCCAGGAAAAGTGATGCGGCTGCCAAGAAGGCCCTTGAAGAGCTGAGAGCTGAATAGGCTGCTCACTGCCGAAGCAAGAAGGAGATGGCCGTGATGGCCGTGAAGTTAAAAAGTGCTGCTGACCATTGCAAGTTTCTTGAGAAAGAAGACCGGGTGAGACAGACGGACTTAGAGAAGGCCGTTGCTGATGCCAAGGACGCTCGCTCTGCGATGAGAGCTGCGAAGGAGGAGCTGCGTCAGGCCGGACAGATTGCGGCTGGAAAGCCCTTTATGCTACGGAGGAAGTTTTGCGATCCGAAGTTTGCTCCGTTGGACCGGATGTGGAGTGCGGAGGACACCTATCTGGATTTGGCAGCGAGTGCTATTGATGCGACTGAATACTTTCGAGATGAAGAAGATCGCGAAGTGGAAAGGCTTTTCTGGTCGCAGTTCCAGAATCCAGAGCGTCCACTGGCAGTGGACGATCGTCTGGCTCAACGGGCCGAACTGAATAGATTGTCCGGACTCGCCATGAAGTACGTCATGGGTCATCTGTGGTCGGGGAGATCGGAGCCGAAGAGTTATTTCAGCTTGGTGCAGCAATTCCTTGACGCGGTGCCACGTATCAATGCGATGAAGAGGTCAGCATGCATAGAGGGCGCACGGATGGCTCTTGCCCGTGTCAAGACATGCTGGGCAGAGCTGGAGACCACCGTTGTTGCATCCCGAGATTCAGACAAAAGCTGAGTACCCTCCGAGCACTATTTTCAGGAAGTCCTTGAAGGCGCTCGTGTAATAGAGACGCGGTGCTCGAAGGATGCTATGTTCTGATAGCATATGTAATTATAAAGCAATATTTTGATCAATTGTAGTAGCCTTTTATACTTGTGCCTTCAAGTATTTGGAACACCTCCTATGCGGCCGTTTTAAGATATATATACAAAATCTGAAAGATTGCAGTCGTTGGCTTCAGCCCCCACGCACATAGTGCGGGGGTGCTCGCAGAAGGTGCATTTTCACACTTAATCCAACGTCTTGGTCCTACAAAGGAGGTGATAGCGCAGCGAGCTAGGCAACCAGACTATAATGCTTTAACACTTTCACTTAGCCATAGGAGCTTGACAATGGGACTATTTAGGTAGCCCCTGGTGGCGACTGCGCTCGCCCAAATTCGGGGCGCATATGTGCCTGGACGGGAAACGGCCCTTCGTTAATGCGGAGGAATCCTACAGATTCCGGAGAGTCATCGAGTGGTTGACCAGTCTCACGCCATATCATGACAGTCGGTTTTCGGCTTTCTCTACTGAGGTGCTCGCCTGGCTGAACCAGGACACAATCGCAGTAGTTCTCCTGGTGCCGCCTTAGCCGATAGAGCGGAACGTAAGGCGGCCGAACACAGGAGCCGGGAAACCCAACATTTGACCAAAATCATGACTCGAAGCTGATGCATATAAGGCCAAACTCGCGACGCCGAACACTCCCTAAGGTATTCGGTCTTTATGAGAGCGGGCGAGGTAACGCTCTGAGGTATAAGCCCCTAGTGTCCAGGTACGCGCAAGAATTCTGACGTGGCCACATGCCAAGACGCCAGCCTCCTCCTTGGTCATAGAACCAGGGGATGTGTATCAACAAGAGACAGTAAAAAAGGTTTACACAGGGTCTTAATCTGAAAAGAATCCTTGGAACGGGTACCTACTGCACGTCTGCGCCTGTGTCTCCATTGTGCCGTATCCTGGACGGGCGCAGCACGACGTTCATCTGTAAAAAGAGAGCAACTAAGTTGAAAAAGGGGCGTGCCGAACAAAAGTTATATGAAATAAACAAAGTGTAAAGTAAAATATGAAAAATTGAGCTTTATTATCTCTTATTTTATACGTGTGAAGCCCCTAGTGCAGGGGTATATGGCCCCTAAGCCTTTATCAACGATACTTTTGTGCCGGACACGTCTATCCGTGTCCGTGGTCTTAATGACCTGTTCCTATGTTCTGGCTGGTGAAGCCATTGTATTGTGGGGCTGTTAAAGCGGCTGCACAATCCTCCGCTTGGGGGAGGTGTTCTCACTGCTTCCCCTTTAAGGAGATGATGCCGCGTGGACCGGGCATCTTAAGCGTAAGAGATGCATAATGCGGTATTGCGTTAAAGCGGGCGAAAGCTTCATGTCCCAGTAGTGCTTGATAGCGACTTGAGAATGGGACGATGTGGAAAGTCAGCTTTTCGCGACGTAAGTTATCGGCAGAGCCAAAAATAACCTCGAGTCGGAGAAAACCCATGCAATGGGTGTCCGGACCTGGTGTTACTCCTTGAAAGGAGGTTTTGCTGTGGCGAATTCTTTTTGGGTCGATCCCCATGTGGCGGATTGAGTCTTGATATATCAGGTTGAGTCCACTGCCACCGTCCATAAGGACATTTGAAAACTGGAGTCCGCCAATTATTGGATCGAGTACCAGGGCAGTCCAGCCTGGGTTCCTGACACTTCTAGAATAATCCAGATGATCGAAGATGATTGGTTTTGACAACCAGTGGCGGTATTCCTTTGGGATAGGCCGTGGGGCGCGTACCTTTATGGGCGCCGCACGTTTTGTTATGTGGAGTAAGTTTACTGTTTTTACTTCTTGTGGGAAATTCTTTTGTTTCCTGGTACTCTGCTTTTGGGGTTCGTCCTCGTCTTCGCTTGGTGTGTCGAGCCCGTTGTGTTCGGCGTTGAGTCTGCCGGATTGTTTGAAAACCCAACAATCTCTATGGGTATGGTTAACAGGCTTTCCGGGAGTGCTGTGTATTTGACATATCCTATCCAAGATTTTGTTTAGGTTGGATAGGTCGTCCCTGTTATCTTGGAGGGGCGGCTTTTTCTGATTCTGTCGTGAGCTTTTGAATCCGGCGTTGACTGCCGTGCTCTTCGGACTTTTTTCCTTAGTCCGGCGACGGTCCTTATTGCGTCGCGGTTTTCCGTTTCCATCCCTAGTTTCGGATGTACTTGGGTCACTGGTGCTGCATCTTGCCAACCAGCTGTCCTCTCCTGCGCAAAAGCGGGTCATGAGGCTTGTTAGTGCGGCCATTGTTCTTGGCTTTTCTTGGCCGAGGTGTCTGGCGAGCCATTCGTCTCGGACATTATGCCTGAAAGCCGCTAAGGCTTCAGCGTCTGGACAGTCGACTATCTGATTCTTTTTAGTAAGAAATCTATTCCAGAATTGCCGAGCTGACTCTCCGGGCTGTTGAGTTATGTGACTAAGATCGTCTGCATCCGGAGGGCGGACATAGGTCCCTTGAAAATTTGCTCGGAAAGCGTCCTCGAGCTCTTCCCAACTTCCGATTGTGTTTTCAGGAAGGCTTTTGAGCTAATGCCGGGCTGGCCCTTTAAGCTTGAGGGGTAAGTATTTTATGGCGTGGAGGTCATCTCCTCTAGCCATATGTATGTGGAGGATATAATCCTCGATCCAGACTCCAGGGTCTGTTGTTCCATCATATGCCTCTATGTTTACGGGTTTGAATCCCGCTGGAAATTCATAATCGAGGACCTCATCGGTGAAACATAGGGGGTGTGCGGCACCCCTGTATTTGGGTGTGCCGGATTCTGATAATGGCTTTACTGCATTGCTTACGAGAGCTTGCTTTATTGGCCCGTAAATGGACCTGGCTGGGCCATGATGCGAATCCTTAAGTGGGTCGCATGCCGGCTTAAGTGCGGTGCTGCTTGCCGCTTTATGCTGGCCATGGGGTCGTTTATCCGACCGTGTGGCTTTCTCACTTTTGGAATGCGAGGGCTCTATGGCCTCCTCGTTGAATTCAGGCAGTAGCTTTCTCTTCGGATAGCTTTTAGTGCGGCGACTGTCGCCGTATTTGTCTGCGGTATTGATTACTTTACTCCATCTGATCCTGAGTGCATCTTCCGTAGTTTTTAGCTTCTGCTTCTGCTTTTTCAGGCTGCGTGCGGTTGCAACGAGCCGTTTGTGGAGGTTCTTCTGCTTCGCGGGCTTGTCCGGCGTAGGGTCGTCCGGAATGCCATTTTCGCCGGGGGAGGGATGTTCGGTTTCTCTATCCGGGTTGTCCTATTGGGACGGTTGCTCCAAGGCATGCTCGTCATCTACCGGCTCATCCTGCTTTATGGCTGGGTCTTTATCGAGGCGGGGCTTGGATCGGCGTTTACGCCGACGCTTTGATTGTTTTTCGAGAGATCGATCCCTCTTTACATCCCCATTTTCCTCGTTCTTGCTTCCTTTAGGGGTATCCACCATGTACACATCGTGAGATGAGGTGGCTGTCCAATGCCCTTTAGGCGTTGGTTCTTGGTTGTCTCCTGCATCGTCGTCCATACCGTTGATGTCTTCAGAGTCGAAGTCGAGCATGTCGGTTAAGTCGTCGACAGTGGCTACGAAGTGGGTGGTGGGTGGGTTTTGAATTTCTTCATCATCCAAATCCCATCCTTGCTGACCGTAGTCCGGCCAGGGCTCTCCTGATAAAGAGAGAGACTTTAGCGAATTCAGGATGTCGCCGAAGGGCGAGTGCTGAAAGATGTCTGCGTCGGTGAACTCCATTATCGGCGCCCAATCAGATTCGATCGGCAGGGGCGCGGGGGGCTCGGAGTTCGGAAAGGAATCCGGCTCCTCGGAGTCACGGGCCATGCAGAGTGCGGGGCTGGAGTTTGGCTCAATCGCCTCTGAGATCGCAGCCCCTGAGGCAGCGTCCAACTGCTGATCCTCGATCGGCGTAGTAGGCTCCGAATCAATGGTCGGAACCGATGCGTGCGCGGCCTCTAAGGCGCTATTCGGCGGCAGAGCTATATCATGCCAATGGAGACAGTGCGGCGCGCTTGGCTGTGGCTCGAATCCGTCGAAGATCAAGTCCCCGCGGATGTCAGCCGTCTAGTTTAGGCTTCCAAACCTGACCTGATGGCCAGGGGCGTAGTGCGAAGCCGCCGAAGACGAAGATCTGTCCGGGGAGAAAAGTCTCACCCTGGACTGCATCGTTGTTGATGATCGAAGGAGCCATCGGGCCTAAAGGCGACGACACAGAGGAACTCTCAATGAAAGCACCAATGTCGGTGTCAAAACCGGCGGATCTCGGGTAGGGGGTCCCGAACTGTGCGTCTAGGACGGATGGTAACAGGAGGCAAGGAACACGATGTTTTACCCAGGTTCGGGCCCTCTTGATGGAGGTAAAACCCTACGTCCTGCTTGATTAATATTGATGATATGGGTAGTACAAGAGTAGATCTACCACGAGATCAAGGAGGCTAAACCCTGGAAGCTAGCCTATGGTATGATTGTTGTCTGATGAAGTTGTCCTACGGACTAAAACCCTCCGGTTTATATAGACACCGGAGAGGGTTAGGGTTACACAAAGTCGGTTACAATGGTAGGAGATCTTGAATATCCGCATTGCCAAGCTTGCCTTCCACGCCAAGGAATGTCCCATCCGGACACGGGACGAAGTCTTCAATCTTGTATCTTCATAGTCCTGGAGTCCGGCTGAAGGTATAGTCCGGCTACCCGAACACCCCCTAATCCAAGACTCCCTCAGTCCCCAACGACGCGCCTGAGAGGTTGATAGGGCTAGAGGGGCTCTGGAGTGGGGTGGTTGGCTTGCGGGGATCGCCGGCGATCTCTGGTTGAGGTCGACGGCCAGAGGCCTGCCCGACCGGGCTATGGCTCCTCTACGCGGTTTGTGGTGGTTGTGTGGTGCGGTGTGAGGCTTTGGGGCGGAGGGAATGGCTCTATATATAGCCGGAGCGAGAGGGGTGGTACGTGTCGCTGCCGGAGTTCTCTGGAGACCGGCGAATGGAGACGAAAGGCACTAGAGGGAGGGGGCAAAGGCTCAGTGTGTAGGTGGGAGCTGTCCACGCTCGCGGATGAGCACAAGAGACAGGGGAGAACAAAACAAGTGCACGAGCGCACTGTGGCTTTCGGCCGCGACGTGCCCGTGCTTGTTGTGGCATCTCCGGCGTCGGCGAGCGCCAATGAGGGTCAAAGGTGATGAGTCGAGGCTGGTGGCGCGGTGCGGCAGTCATCGGCGAGCTCTGGCTCGAGCACGCGCCGAACAGAGGCGTTGGCGCTACTCAGAGCGCATCGAGAACCTGCTAGACCCCGTGTCCACACACTGTCACCACCCTGGCATGGTCAAAACGATGCCCACAATCGGCCAAACCTTGTCTGGGCTAAAGTCCATGCAGTTATAGGTCTAGGAAAGTTGAGGACTCAATGCCAGGCCGACCAGATGTGACTCTACCATCTTGGCAAGTTTCTGGACAGAAACTTGGCTGCTACGTTTGGATGGCTTCTAGATGGACATTAGGGATGATCTCCTGAGGTTAAGGTTTTCTTACGAGGGTGAAGAGGCTCAAGCAAAATCAGGGTCAAAGGATCAAGGAAAAATGCACTTGTTGTACAAAGTGCAATTTTGGACCAGAAGAGAAATTATTTTCTATAGCAAAAAAATTACAAAAAGTCATGCAATATTTTTGCTTGGGAAGGTGGGACATGGTTCAAAGAATATTCAGGAATTATTTTAGAGTTTTTGGAGTGATAAAAATGGGGGTTGCTTTGGAGCACTAGTTTCTAAAATAATTTTAAGAAGAGAAAATGAGTATTTTTCTTTTATGATAAATATTCATTTGATTATTTTGGGGATTTTTCAGAGAAATGAGATTGGAGGAGAAGTAGATAGGTCACTTGGGTGAAATTCAAGGGCATGCCCAAGTGACAAGTCCATTTGAATTGATTCCAGAAACTCAAATCAAGGCAAAGGCAAAACCATGTCCAGAAAAAGAGAGAAAGCAAAATCCAGGCTGTCACAAACCTCCCCCACTTAGGATGAATCTCGTCCTAGAGATTTGGTTGCTTGGGAAAACCATTTTGGGTAGGCAGTCCTTAAAAACTCCTCTCTTTCCCAGGTTGCCTCTTCCTCGGTGTGATGTTCCCACTGAACCTTGTAAAACTTTAGCACTTTGCTGCGGGTTACTCTTTCTGTCTCATCCAATATTCTGATTGGCTTTTCCTCATACGTCAAATCCTTAGCCAATTCTATCTCTGCCATATCAGTCCTTTTCTCCGGTGGCGAGATGCATCTCCTTAGCTGTGAGACATGAAACACACTGTGTACCTCTGACAGTTCGGGTGGCAATTCCAATTGATATGCAACTGTTCCGACTTTGGCCATGACTGGAAATAGACCGATATATCTGGGTGCCAATTTTCCTCGGGTCTGGAACCTCTTAACTCCTTCCATAGGGGTGACTCGGAGATAGACATGTTCTCCGGGTTCGAAGCTAATCTGACGGTGTTTGGCGTCATAGTAACTCTTTTGTTGAGATTTGGCCAACTCCAGTCTGTCTCGGATTTCCTTGACTTGCTTCTCAGCTTCAAGCATCAAATCAGTTCCAAAAATATGACTGTCCCCAGTTTGAGACCAATTCAGCGGAGTGCGGCACTTCCGGCCATATAGAGCTTCAAAAGGTGACATCTTTAAGCTAGTCTCGAAACTGTTGTTGTACTAAAACTCGGCGTATGGCAGACAGTCTTCCCACTTGGGCCCTTGGGCCAATGCACATGCTCGGAGCATATCTTCAAGTATTTGGTTTACTCGCTCAGTTTTTCCATCTATCTGCAGATGATAAGCCGTGCTATATTTCAGAGCAGTTCCCAAGGCTTGATGTATTCGGGACCAAAATGCTGAAGTGAAGAGAGATCCTCTATCCGAAGTGATAGTCTTTGGTACTCCATGCAGGCTGACGATTTGGGACACATACAATTGTGCAAGTTGATCAGCACGGTAGGTGGTCCGGATGGGAAGAAAATGTGCCACCTTCGTTAAGGTGTCCACTATGACCCATATTGCGTCATTGCCTCGGTGAGTCCTTGGTAAACCGGTGATGAAATCCATGCAGACATCGTCCCATTTCCATTGGGATATGGGTAACGGTTGAAGGAGTCCGGCGGGTTTTTGGTGTTCCGCCTTTACCTTGTTGCATATATCACAACAAGGCACAAAGTAAGCGATGTCATTCTTCATTCCATTCCACCAGAATACCTGACGAAGGTCTTCGTACATTTTAGTGCCACCTAGGTGAATGGAGTACGGCGATTCATGTGCTTCTGTCAATATTTTCTTCCTCAGACCTTCTTGCCTGGGTACGCAAATCCTTCCTCAGAATCTTAGCGTACCTTGCTGATCTCTAGAGAAATCCTGTGTCTGTCCTGCTTGCATATGCTTGGCATATAATTGCAATGATTTGTCATTTTCTTGGCTGCTGCGAATTTCTTCTTCGAGGGTAGGAGAAACTTCCAATATATTGGCAAGACTGGCATCCATGATTACAAAATTAAGCCGGGCAATTCCTTCATAAAGCTAAGGAGGCAAAGATTCCCTTAGAGCATTTAGGTTGGCCGGTTTGCGGCTGAGAGCATCAGCAACCACATTAGCTTTGCCCTGGTGATAATTAATACCGAGGTCGTAATCCTTAACCAACTCGAGCCATCTTCGCTGACGAAGGTTCAAATCGGGCTGAGTGAATATATACTTGAGACTCTTGTGGTCGGTAAATATCTGGCACCTCTTTCCAATGAGATAATGTCTCCAAATCTTCAGAGCATGCACCACCGCAACCAATTCCAAATCATGAGTGGGATAATTTCCCTCGTGTGGACGTAGTTTTCGGGATGCATAAGCCACAACCTTGCCATCTTGCATAAGTACGATTCCAAGGCCTTTTCTGGAGGCATCACAGTAGACATCAAAACTGCGATAGATGTCGGGAAGAGTCAATACTGGTGCAGACGTCAATCTGGTTTTTAGCTCCTTGAAACTCCGTTCGCAATCCTTAGTCCATTCAAACTGCTTATCCTTCTTTAGGAGCTCTGTCATGGGTTTGGCAATCTTGGATAATCCTTCAATAAAACGGCAATAATATCCGGCTAGGCCAAGGAAACTTCGGATTTCTAAGACTGTCGTGGGTGCGGACCAATCAAGTACATCTTTTACCTTGCTTCGATCCATGGATATTCCTTCTGCCGAGAGAACATGCCCTAAAAATCCAACTTGCTTGAGCCAAAACTCACATTTGCTAAACTTGGCATAAAGCTGATGATCGCGGAGTCTCTGCAAAACTGCTCAGAGGTGGTCCTTGTGTTCGTCTTCGCTTTTTGAGTAAATGAGGATGTCATTGATGAACACCACCACAAACTTGTCCAAGAAGTCCATAAACACCTTATTCATCATATGCATGAAGAAGGCTGGGGCGTTGGTGAGGCCGAATGACATAATAGTATACTCATAGAGACCATACCGAGTGGTGAATGTGGTCTTTGGAATATATTCCTTCTTGATTTTGAGTTGATGATATCCGGTCCTCAAATCAATATTGGAGAATACTTTGGCCCCACTGAGTTGATCAAACAAATCATCAATCCTTGGTAGTGGATACTTATTTTTGATGGTGACATCATTCAGCTGTAGGTAGTCTACGCACATCCGAAGACTGCCATCCTTTTTATCCACGAATATCACGGGTGATCCCCATGGTGAAGATCTTGGGCGGATGTATCCTTTCTGCAGCATCTCATCCAGTTGTTTCTTTAATTCCACCAATTCTGATGAAGGTGTCCGATAATATTTCTTGTGTGTCAGTGTGGTTCTAAGCACCAAGTCAATTGCAAACTCCAGTTCCCTGTCTGGCAGCATTCCTGGTAATTCCTCAAGAAATACATCGGGATACTCACTGACCACGGGAATCAATTCCACCTCTTCAGCCACGACGGTGAAAACAATATCCTTCTTGGGTATGCTTTTGCGGGCATAAAAACTTGCGGTGCAACCCTCTTAATTTGCCATGGTAACTTCTCTGGTCGCACAGTTGATGCATACTTGGTATTGGGTCAACCAATTCATTCCCAGAATAATATCCAATTTGTTAGAATCGATGATTATTAGAGATGTTGGAAACTTGACCCCCTTGATATCAATTTCCAGATTACGGCAGACCAGATTGCTTCTGAGCAAGGATCCCGAGGATTGTACCAGCATATGCTTTCCCAAAATCGAGCAAGGAAATTTGATTTGGGCAGCAAAACTCCGCGAAATAAAAGAGTGGGAAGCCCCAGAGTCAGATAAAATTATGGCAGGTACGTCTTTAATAGGGAACATACCAATGATGACTTCCGGGTCTTCTTGGGCTTCATCGGCGGAGATATGATGGATTTTCCCTTGGATGGCACTCGGGCCAGGATATGGCTCTAGATAGTTGACTTGCGGCCGTAATGGAGCTGTTGGCTTGCCGTTCTTGGGGCACTATCTGGCATAATGTCCAGTTTGCCCAAAACTAAAACAGGAATTGTTGCGCTGACAATCTTCACATACCAGGCTGGTCACGATATTCTTGACTTGAGTGGTGGTCTTGTTGACATTTTGCTGCCAGTTGGGTTTGTACTCAACCTGAGTCTGTTGCCACGTACGAACCTTCTGCACTGGTGGCATATCCTTCTTAGGCTCAAATTTGCGCTTGTGATCATTATTAGCTGGCTTGTTGTCGTGCATGAGCTTGTGTTCCCTTTCTGCGATGAGAGCCTTGTTTACCAGAGTTTGGAAGTCCAGAAAATCAAACATGCTGAGAGTGCACCTGAGATGTTGATTCAGTCCTCCAAGAAATCTGTCGACCTTCCGTTCTCCGGTGGCCACATCATAGAGTGAATAGCGGGCCAAATGGTTGAATTTATTCAGGTACTCGCTGGCTGACATGCTTCCCTGAGTGAGAGAGAGGAATTCGCGCTGCTTGATTTTCATGATTTTAGAGGGAATGTGATACTTGCGGAAATGATCCTTGAATTTGGTCTAGGTAATTTCTTCGTCTGTGGGCCACATGGCCTTAGCATTATCCCACCATATCACGACAGCTCCTTCAAGATAATGCATTGCGAAAGGAACCTTGTCTCCTTCTTCAGTGCGAGCAATTTCCATCTTCTTCTCAATATTCCTTAACCAATCATCAGTGTCTAATGGATCAATAACTTGACTGAAACTGGGAGGCTTGGTTCGTTGAAAATCTGACAGCTTGGAGTAATGACCATTCTGATGTCCATTCTGCCCAACCATAACTTGCACACTTTCCAGTAGTTCCATCAGATTGTTGTTCCTTCTTTCTTCAAACATTCACATGATTTGCTCAGTAGAAGGCGGACGTGGCGGTGGAGGCGGAGGTGGAGGTGGCTGGTATGGCTCGAGGGAATGTCCTACCTATCTTGCGGAGCGACGAAGAGGGACATCCTCACAAGCTTGGCTATTGCTGCCTCCCTGCGGCATCCTATTATTTAGTTTCCCAATGCAAGCAACCGCGATGAGAAATATCCAAAAATGGGAGGAAAGCCAGTGACAAAACCAGAAGAAAACAGCGAAAGAAACCAAGGCGAATAAAAAAAGAGTTCCAACATAATTATACATAGACTCAATATAAGAGTTAAACATCATGGCAGGGTCACTACCCTCATACATGAAACTAAGCATCATAACACGTGCGACAACATCCATACATCATACTCATGCCGACGGAGATACTCTAGTGATCTACTGCTCGGATGGTGCTACTGCGGGCTCCTCTCCTGAGCCGGTCCCAGATCCTGAACTGATAGTGGTGACCTCTGGGCTAAGAGAGACGCGACGACGCTGCCTCGAGGACTCTCCCTCAGGGGCAGGTGCGGGATGGGATCTAAGTATAGAAGCTGCAGGAGTAGCGACAAGGGAAGCCCACACAGCAGGAGCACTGCGAGAGTTTACTGCCAAAGGGGTAGGGGTACTCTGAGTGGTGGCAGAGGCTAGAGGAACGGAGGGAGTGAGACTGACAGTAGGAAGAGGGTTCCTATTACGAGCAGCGGCGAGAGCTATCCAGGCATGGGCTAGCTCCTGAGCTAACTCATAGTTCAGGAGATAACTGGCAGTGATATAACGGGAAAGGTGGCTAGTAGGATGATCGCAAGATGGATTAATCAAAGGAAAGCAGATACGCCCATTCTCGTGCAGAGATGGGTAGTAAAAGAAACATGGGTGGGTGTCCATGCGAACCTCGTTGTAGCGCAAGTCTACAAGAGCTTCGAGTGCAGCAAAACGGACTGCCTTAGATGGCGTAGAAGCGAGACCACCCTTAGTAGAACGAGTGTAAGCGCCGGAGGGGGAACTATGGTGTAGAGTGACCTCAGCATAATACTCGTACAATGCTCCGGCCAGATGCTCCCGATACACCTGATACTCTGGATCAGCACCCTCTGGATAGAGTCATCGCCACACATTCTGAAGCAGGTGCGGAGATCTGTATGGAGTTGGCCCAGGATGGTACAAGATCAGAACTAGAGCCATCTACACTCACAACCATCATACGGTTAGTAATAACAACAGATAACCATGCATGCAATGCGGCAACCAATTTTCTATGACTACCGGCACTCAGACGAAACTATTTACCGTTCCACTAACGCACTAACGGTTTAGCGTGTCCTACAATTAGCGCGGCTCTGATACCAAGTGTTGTGGCACCCAGGCTCAGAGCAACCGGTTTACCTTGCATTGCCAACCTAGAGATCAAGTCTTCTAGCAACACACAACAACATGGTACAGAAACAACCGCTTTATTGATGCTAGTGGATTACACGGGACTGATATTACATCGATATAAGAGGCCAAGCGGCACACACGGTGCGGCTGAACAGTATGTACATTATTTAATGAACATAAAGGGGCCTCGATTACACGAACTACGCGGCAGCGGAAGAACGACGAAGTGGAACTCCTAGCATAGGGACACCGATGTGGAAACGGCCTAGATACGGGAAGCTCTCCGATGCGAAACGACTTGCCTGAAAACTGGCATGACGCGCCAGGTCAGTACATTGAATGTACTTGCAAGCTCACAACAAACATAAGCATAATGACAAACAATATCATGAAAATTAATCAGGTTAATGCAATGCAAGTAATGCTACTAATGCGGTGAAAACAACATGTGCACCGAGTCCCACGGACTCGCTTACTAGACGGGTTACCTCGTAACCAAACGGTGATTATATCCGGATCACAACTGAAACTAATCACTCATGATCAGCTCATGATCAGCTCAAGATCTCCAGAATCATTAGTGCCATCAACAGTTATTTAGTGTGCAAGATTAATTATAAAAGTTGATCCATGGTGTGACTTACTTCCGAGTTGTGCCCATAACCAAGGACGCGGCTATCGAAAGATTAAATACACTCTGTAGAGGTAGCGCACTTTACCCACACCACGGAATCCACGGCCTCGCCCTCCCATATGGGTGGACCACGGCATTCCGACGAAACCCTCCCCTTGTCATGACACTCTCCCGTCCACTCCGACAAACTCCCTCTCAGGGCTATGTCCTGGGTGGCCTTGTGTCTACCAAAGACACCAACGGCCACCATCGTGGGAAAGTGGTCCCAAACGAGGACAAGATACCATAAAGACAAACGGGCACACAAGGTTATGTCTGCTGACAGGGCCAGGGTATGCACGCCCATAACCTTCCCTCGTTGGAGGTACCGGCGAGAGGCACAACAAAGGGCCGAATCAAGACCTCCCACAAGGTAAATGTGGTCGCACTGAGAAAACCCGATTCGGTGGCACCATGACTTGATCAAGGTTATATTCAAGTGGACTTATTAACAGGTTTAACTTGAATAAAAATTTAAACTACCAAGTCATACGATGCCATGATCATGCAACTAATCAACATGCAAAGCATACAACTCCCATGTACGGATCAAACTTATCAACATAACTTTCTTGCACTACTCATGATTAAACTTTACTGGTTCTCACTCAACTTTGATTATCATGCAATATTTTTACTAACTCATAATTTTTATGAATATATCACTTAACAAAAGAACTAGCATTATTTATCATAGCAATACCACTAAGGAAAAAATTAATTCTACTAGCCCAAACTAGTCCATGCATTCAACCAGTAACTTAAACAAGCATTTCAAGCATGATAAAGTAACTAGCAAGCAAGCAATCATATTTATTTAACAAATTTTTAAATGCATATAAGAACTCATATTTAAGTAGAAAAAATCATAGATATTGAAATGACACCATCCAAATGTTGGTGTGGCTTGCCTTAGTGCAGAGGAGGGTCACACTCCTCATGGTTGTCCTCGGGGAAAGATCCTTCTTCCAAAAATAATTAAAAACCACAAAAAACATATCAAAAACCATTCTGAAAATCACCAGAAATTCTAGACAGCAAGGAAAGTTCCACATTTTTGTGTGCTTCTAGAGCTTTTTGAAACAAACACAATGCAAAAAGAATCAACTCATTTGGACTTACGAGCTAGCAGTTATCACTCGTCAAAGTTGTGGTCAAAGATTTGAATTATTTTGAATAAATCAGAAAACCTGGGGGTGATGTCGATGGCATAAAGCCAGGATATGCCTCCACTGTACCTCTTTGGGTGCCAGTGGTGAGGCTAACACCAGGCCCCACAGTCAGGAGAGAGAGGGGAAGAGAGGAAACAGAGCGCGGCAGCGCTCCGCCGGAGCCTCCGCCGGTGACGAGTGGGTCTTGGGCAACACCAGAGGGATAGAAGTGGAGAGGGAGTCAGGGCGCACCTGCCCGTACCCGTGGCTTGCTGGGGGATGGCCGGAGGTTCTCGCAATCAAGCTCGCAAGCAGCGCTGGTGGACGGGCCTTGCCGGAGAGGAAAAAGGCGACGGCGAGGGGCGGCTCCAGGGGCTCAGCTGCGTTCAGACGACACCAGAGGGTCCCCAACGACGCGGCTGAGAGGTTGACGGGGCTAGAGGGGCTCTGGAGTGGGGTGGTTGGCCAGTGGGGATCACCGGCGATCTCTGGTCGAGGTCGACAGCCAGAGGCCTGCCCGACCGGGGTACGGCTCCTCTACGCGGTTGTGGTGGTTGTGTGGTGCAATGTGAGGCTTCGGTGCGGAGGGAATGGCTCTATATATAGCCGGAGCGAGAGGGGGGTACGTGTCGCTGCTGGAGTTCTCTGGAGACCGGCGAACAGCGACAAAAGGCACCAGAGGGAGGGGGCAAAGGCTCAGTGTGTAGGTGGGAGCTGTCCACGCTCGCGGACGAGCATAGGAGGTAGGGGGAGAAGAAAACAAGTGCACGAGCGCACTGTGGCTTTTGGCCGCGACATGCGCGTGCTTGCTGTGGTGTCTCCGGCATCGGCGAGCGCCAGGGAGGGGTCAAAGGTGATGAGTCTAGGCTGGTGACGCGGTGCGGCAGTCGTCGGCGAGCTCTGGCTCAAGCACACGCCGGACAGAGGCGTTGGCGCTACTCAGAGCCCGTCGAGCACCTGCCAGACCCTGTGTCCACACGCGGTCACCACCCTGGCATGGTCAAAACGACGCCCACGATCGGCCAAACCTTGTCTGGGCTAAAGTCCATGCAGTGATAGCTCTAGGAAAGTTGAGGGCTCAATGCCAGGCCGACTAGATGTGACTCTACCATCTTGGCAAGTTTCTGGACAGAAACTTGGTTGCTACGTTTGGATAGCTTCTAGATGGACATTAGGGCTGATCTCCTGGGGTTAAGGTTTTCTTAGGAGGGTGAAGAGGCTCAAGAAAAATCAGGGTCAAAGGATCAAGGAAAAATGCACTTGTTGTACAAAGTGCAATTTTGGACCAGAAGAGAATTTATTTTCTGTAGCAGAAATATTACAAAACGTCATGCAATATTTTTGCTTGGGAAGGTGGGCCATGGTTCAAAGAATATTCAGGAATTATTTCAGAATTTTTGGGGTGATAAAAATGGGGGTTTCTTTGGAGCACTAGTTTCTGAAATAATTTTCAGAAGATAAAATGAATATATATTTTTTATGAAAAATATTCATTTGATTATTTTGGGGATTTTTCAGAGAAAGGAGAAGTAGATAGGTCACTTGGGTGAAAGTCAAGGGCATGCCCAAGTGACAAGTCCATTTGAATTGATTCCAAAAACTCAAATCAAGGCAAAGGCAAAACCATGTCCGGAAAAAGAGAGAAAGCAAAATCCAGGCTGTCACACCAGCGATGATGAGCGTGTCGCTCACCGTGGTCGCCGTGTCCAGAGGCGGTGCTGGAGTTGCGCCACGTTGCTGGCCCCCACGAACCACATGAACGGTTGCCGGTGGCGAGGAGGTCATGGGTCAGCTTCTCCATTGGACTAGTATGCGCCACATCGTCCCGACAAGTGTGTCCCACATGTCGGTTTCCCTGTTTTCCCAGCCATATTCGAGCGTGGTGGTTTTGGGTATGGTACCGCCCTTTTACTTTTCAAGTAATGAAGCGTAACACTTGATTAAGTATTTGGATGGTGTGCTAAATGTAGGTGCCCGACTATATGAAAGAATAATTGAGGTGTGCTCGATCCGTGCCTACATTTAGGGGTCCAACTTACCATGTTTCGGCAGTAGTAACTATACTAGTCCCTGCATACTCCCTCTGTTTTTATTTACTCCACATTTTAGCTTTGCTCAAAGTCAATCTTTGTAAACTTTGACAAAGTTTATAGGCAGAAATAATAACATATACAATAACAAATCAATACCATTAGATTCATTATTGAATATACTTTCACATCATATAGATTTTCTATTGTAAATGTTCATATTTCTACTCTTACTGGCAAGATGCCCGTGCATTGCACATAACATCAAGATGCATTTGTATGACTAGTTTATCTTGTGAGAGAAAAGGACGAATGAGGGAAGGCCTTATTTGCAAATGTGGAGGGGTGTGTGGGTACCTTTTTGCAAAATTGCCATAGTACCCTTCCTATCCGTTAGATATAAATTGGACGGCCTATATTGCAGGATGGCAGGCACACCATCATCACCAACTCTATTTTTTATAAGAGTTCGTCCGATTTATATCTGACGGATAGGAAGGAAACTATGGCAATTTTGCAAAAAGATACACACCACATTTGCAGATAAGGACTTCCCTCGTTCATCCTTTTCTCCCACAAGATCTTGATGTTCTGTGCAACGCACGGGCATCTTGCTAGTTTTCTATAAATTTGGTCAAATTTTATGAAGTTTGACTTCAGTCAAACCTAATATGCAGAGTAAATAAAAACAGAGGGAGTATATTACACCGTGACCAGACGGAAGGGAAAACGAGACAATTTATTGTTTATTTGAGCCGTTCAAGTATAATCATGTGGTGTTTCTTATTTCTCATTCCTCTCCAACCCTCTTCTCCATCGATCATGCCACCCTCCGGTCGAGTCCATCCTCCCGGATGCCTCATTTGAACATTCCGCCGAGTATCATTCACATGTGGGCCTAGACCATGCTTGTATTTCCAATGTTGTAATTTGTCCGACATGCATACAAACAAATAGTTCGTTTAAAGTTTCACTTTGCCTCCACTATGTGTCGCTTCCCGTCTTAGTTTAGACATCCCATTCGGTTCATGCCCCGACACATCTTGACGAGATCAATTGATGTTGAGAGATCAATTGTGTGTCGTGGAAGGAGATAAAGGTTTGGTCTGTTTCTATGATAGAAATGACCCGCGGGGGGGGGGGGGGGGGGGGGGGGGGGGGGGGGGGGGGTTGTGGGGATCAGAGGGAGTATATTGTACGTTTATAAGCAAAACGAACGTATTGTACCCACCCTAGTCCTCTTTCAATAGATCTCCAGACCCCGAGATCAAATCGAGAGAGAACGAGTGGGTGCATGTGTGATACCTAAGGCGGATTCAAAATTTTGAACCAGTGATCATAGCATCCGCAAATCATATATAAAGGGTATTCAATGCTTGTTTCGCTTTTGAACGTACAGTATACTCCCTTCGACCCTTTCTAGTTTACATATAAGTTTTATGTGTAGTCAAAGTATATCTACTTTGATCAAACTTACAGAAAAAAGTATCAACATTCGACAATGCCCAATCAATAATGTTAGATTCGTATGTACTCCTAGATTTGTATTCAAACAGAGATGGTTTCCAATTTGTTTTCAACCACGTGAATGTGCTTGTTCTCGCGCATGCTCTTCCTACTAGGATTTCGCCACATATAGCCAGTCCAATAGTAACTTTTTTTAAGCTCCCTGTCCAATAGTACTAGTGGAGTACTGACAACATCTGTAGTAGAGTACACAGTGCTTATAGTACTCCCTTCTTCCATTTATATAGGGCCTAAGAGAAAGTCTAATAAGGCCTAGTCAGCAGGCTATAAGACTTGTCATGTCATTAAAATCCTACTTGGAGGAGTGAGAAGAGAGGAGAGAGAGTGAAGCGGGCTCTTATTCTATAGCCCGGCTATAACACATAGATCAAGAAAAAATAGTATGCATGCAACTCTCTTCCAATCATATATACCTTGATCATGCAAATACTAAATGCTTAGAGCCAACCTAATAGACATTCTAAGAGCCAACTTACATGGCACTTTTGCCTATGTGGAGGAGAGAGATGTGAAAAGGTAAGGGGAGTGAGCTCTCATGCAAGAGCCTAGCTATATACGCATTCCTAGGTAAAACTTTACCTAATAATAAAGAACGAAAGCTTCCATAGTTCTCCATAAGTCACCCCTTTATATCCGTTAATTTTATGTTAACAGTAAAGATGGACGGCTGGGATCTCTTCTATTTTTTTATATTAAAAAGTAAGGTTTTTGTTCCATCTCTTTCAATCGATCACCTTAGACCTACCGATCCATTAGTTTTTTGGAATCCTAGCGATGCGTCTCTTCCTGCCCTAGAGATCTATTTTTTCTCTCTTATCTAAAAAAGGTAGCATTCCTTAATTAAAGCAGAACAGATCACGGCAACGATCAATCTCTTTTTTCTCGTCTCAGAGAAAGAACAATCGATCTCTCCATCTCTTATTTTTGTCAAGCGATAATTCACTAATTGCTAGCAATGTTGGCCCAGGTAAACTCGCTAGGGCCATGCCCAAGCCATCCAGGCCACACGTTTGGTCTTGCCAGATTGGGCAGCAAATCCAGTCCTCAGAGACGCTAAAAAAATCAAAAAAACCAGTCCTTAGAGTATTTAGGACCATTTAAAAAATACAGCATTCATGATCATACAAAGAAAGAACTATGTTTTTTTTTGAATCAGAACTAGGGCATTCATGGACGTACGTTATACTCCATATGGCAAGACGTGCACAGCTGGCTATGAAATCAATCTTTTCTAAAAAAAGAACTAGAGCATTCACGCATGTACAGTTTCTGTCAACTTTTCTTGGGCTAAGCTTTGTAGGTAACGTGTGTAAATCGTGAGGATCTGCACTTGTGAAGTAGGGCAACGGCTCGTGTTAACCAGGCTAGCAGCACCTCTGGGCTTCTCTCTTTCTCTCCGTGGCTCTCTGTATAGTTGTACCATCGAGCCGGCGTGGATTATTTATAGCTGCAAGGGCACATTAAAGACAGGATAAACGACAGTTTGCATGGTAAAAGAAGGTGCACTATTTGTTTATTATTTTCTATGAAGTGTGATTGCCCTTCGTCATTACATCTTCATATGACAAAGTGTCCATTGATTACATGTCTCGTCACCTAAAGTTATGCAAGGTAATAGCAACTCCAACCAGACGACCCAAACGGATATCGATTTTGTTTGTCTTTTGTTTGCTTGGGTCGGCCGTCCGCCCATGCATGTCCACTTTTTCAATTGGGTCGGCCTGTGCATCCAAGAGGAACGAGCCCAATTTTTGACATCTCCACTCCGGCATTCCGTCGAACACCTGGTAGATGAACTGTCCTGAGCATCTGTTGTCGTGCTCGTGCCGCCGCACCTCCTGCTCGCTGGTGAGGAGGACCTCACAGGATGGCCCGTGGCTGCACCGGCGGCAGCGCCGTAACTCACAGCGCCCGTGCCACAGCTCTCCACCCCTCTCGCCACGCTGGCCCCGAGCTCGCCGCAAATCGCCGCATGTGCGCTGCTGCAGATTGGGGTTGCGAGGAGGTGCCGCTCGCTGCTGCGCCTGGGATTCGTGCACAATGGAGCCGTTGTACCTCGTGCCTCCCCCATGCCCCTTGGCCCTGGTTGCGCAAGGTCCTCGAGGCTGGGGAAGGTCGCGAGCGGGGCAAGAGTGACAGCGCGACACGGCCAGGGCAAGCACGCGGGCGTGGAACGATAGTGGAGGGGTTAACTGCACCATGGCGGGGAAGAGAGAGAGAGAGTTGTGTGGCTGGATTGCAGGTGGGCCACGCAGGGCATGCAATGGACGCATGATCCGAAAGGGACACAGAAAATGTCTGCTTTGTGTCTGCCTCGGACTCAAATTTGAAGCTGAAATGGGTCCGTGCGCACACAAAACGGACAGAAAATGAAAATGGGTCCGCGTGCTGGGCGTTGTCTTTTGTCTGCGTGGACGCAAATGGACGCATGCGGGTGATTTGGGTCACTATGTTGGAGTTGTTCTAAGCAGTGGTATGCCATTTGTTTGTTCTTTTTTTATGAAGTGTGATATCCCTTTGTACTATTACTTCTTCACATGACACAATGTCCATTGAACACATGTCTCGTTACCGTAAGTTAATAATGTATGCGTATCACTCTCTCCTTAACTCGACCTTAAGAGCAAGGCCAGCCTCGCGCACTTCGTCTGCCCATCTACCAAGTATATGTGGTTGGTCGTGTAGCCTCATGTCTACAGTGGTAGCCGTGTCAACCAATTAGTGCCCTTAGTGACGCAAAACTCTCTGAGCACCGCTGGGCAGATGCCCGCTTTGCTCGACCCGCTAGCGCCCCTCATCAATGCATAAGATGTTGGACCCGGAGTCTTTGGTGTCTTTTTTTGAAAGATAGCAGGAGAGTTGCTATTATTCCTTAAGAGGAAGCGGTAAAGAAACCGATGCTCGGTTAATTGAGGAAAACCAAGCTAAAACCTTTAGAAAGAGCACGCTACACCTAGCAAAGCTAGGGCTCGAGCACAATAGGATATACAGGAACGCCTAAGGCTGACACAACACGAACTGAAAGACAAAAGCAGCATCATCGTACATCACCCACCGCGCACACGGCCCGGCGACTTCGACTTCGCTTAAACCACGCCAAAGAGCACCACTCAGTTGTCTTGGACAAGGCCGCCATAAGCATGTTTGACAACATCACCGTCAACGGAGAGAGATGACATGTTTGACAAAAGAGGAGCGAACATGTGCCTCTCCGCTTATGAGAGGGCGCCCAACCTGACTCGCCTCGCGCTGCAAGCATGTCGTGTGTGCTCCAAGTGCCCACCACCATCGCCCCTGACGGACATGCCCCCGAGGGGTGCCTGATGCCCCCCCTTCGACCAAACGACCGGCCCCAGATGGATGCACCACCAACAGCTCCAAGCTCACCAAAACGCTGCCCGCTTCAGATCCACCACACCTCCACTAACCAAGTGCTCCCGACATCAGACTTAGCTCCAAGGTAATGCTTCCAACAAAGTAATGACACCAATGGCGCCACCATTACAGACGGTTTTCACCAGGAGACAAGAGCTTCAAGCAGGGAGAGGTGTCGGATCCCCTCGATGGCGCCTCCAACAAGGAAAATCACACCCAAAGGCATCATTCGCCACCAGCCCGGACCGAAGTCGAGCATGACTTTCATCAGGGAGCCGAGCACCTATGCCGGAGACGACGTCTCCAACACACCACCACCAAATCAGAGCAGCAAACGCCACTTGCTGCACCGCCCAAGAACTAGCCGAAGCACCACCGGTGCGCAACCCAGAGCATCCTGAAGGCCCTGCCCCGACCATGCCACCGCGGACCACCAACCTGTCAGGAAGCCACCACGCAACCCGGCTGCAGACAGTCGCCGGCCAAACCACCTCCGGCCTCTGGCCGCGAAACACCAGATCCAGCCAGCAAGGGCCCACCAGATCTGGCCGCGCCAGGCTAGAGGCCGCCCGCCAGGGTGAGCCCGCGTCCTCGGGCATCACCCACGGACAGCGACGCATGCGTCTGTGCCGTCCCTGGCCTCCACACCGCGCTGTGACCGCGCCTAGCACCTCCACGTTGCAGCTAGGGCACGCACGCACCAGCTGCTGGACGGGCGCGCAGCCAGCCGCTCCATCTTGCCTTCATGGGCACGCATCGGGTGGACCTGGGGCGCGCAGACCGCCGAGCTCGAGATCCCCAAATCGCGCCAAGCTACAGTGCACCTCACCAGCAGGGGAAAGCGCCCCGCCACCGCCTTCCTTGGGGCCGGACCAGGCTTCGCCGGCGGGCGCCCTCTAGCGGCGATGAGACCGAAGGAGGGGAGGAGGAGAAACGATGGCGGCGCTAGGTTTCTACCCCCGTGTCGCTAGAGCGAAGCGACGCGGCGGTCCGTGCTTGCATTGATAGTTGCCAGCACGGGTCTTTGGTGTCATATGATGGATGGTGTGTTATGTTTCTACTCCCTTTGCAATGCACGGGCATGTTTCCTAGTACAATAAATATGAAAAAAGAGATAGAGAGGAGATGGAAAAAGGTACTAATACAATAGCCGACCTTATATTTTTTTTGCGGGAAATAGCCAACCTTATAGCCCACACTATCATATGAGTGCATATAGATGATGGCTATAGATAACATGGCAGTTCCTTATAGCCATTGGCTGGCTATATTATTAACCATGCTCTAATGCATTTTTCAAAACCGCCTTTGACTATTGACAAGATTAATAGTACATGAGATGTATAATGTGAAAATTATATCATTGGAAGCTCCTTTCACATATGAATTCGACCGTATGCTTTGTGTAAGTTGCATGTCATATATTATTACTCTAACATTTGGTCAAAGTTAGCCTCGAAAAACACATTAGGCCGTGTATAGTAGATGGAAGGAGGGAGTAGTAGTGGAAGTGGATCCTATGACGTAGGTATCCCTGCCTTACCCTCCCTTTTGGTCACTTACTGGCGGACCCCATGCTTGCTAGGCCCCACATGTCAGTTACTCAATGGGTTTGGCCATGTCAGGGGATCCTCACCCGTAGTATACTCCCTCTGTTTTTATTTACTCTGCATAAAACGGAGGGAGTGGTAGTATAAATGACACGGGCGGGGGAGGGGGAGGGACGTCAGTTTGCTCTCAATTACAGTCCCACAAGGGAGCAAAAGCGCAAGACGAAGCGCGTTCCATTTGGTGAGCGACGTGGATGGTCCAGCATGTCGGGTGCAACGCGAACGCAACAAGAGCGACGTACAGTCAAAACCGACTGACCGGTCGTCACCAAAACCACAATTCACACCAGAACCTTCGCTGCTCGGCCTACGCCAGCCACTGCCCCAAAACCACACCTCCTCTCTAGCCCATTCCCCCACCTTTCGATCCCCTAGCCCGCATAAAGCGTCCCCTAGTTCACCGCGATATCACGCACTACAAGATGCTGAAGCCGGAGCGCCACATAGAAATCACGGCGATGGTCGGCGCTAGAGACCTCCGTACCCAAGCTCGCTTTTCGGCGGGCCAATCCCCGAGTTCTCTGGAGCCAAGCTACGAGGAGGAGAAAGCCAATCCAATATTCATGGCGGAGGTCGCGGCGCAGAAGGCCCCCAATGGGTATGAGACGATGGACGTCGACTTCGTGTTGGCGTCCGGGTCCCCCATGGTGCAGGTGGACCAGCGGTTCAACCTGGCGATACTAAAGGAGGTCCGGGAGGCAGAGGCTCAACTCGACGCAGAGCGCGCGCATGCCATTGCCATCCAGGCTCTCCTGCAGGCGGAACTGGATGTCGTGGATGTGAACCGGGTGGCGGAGGCTCAACTTGACGCGGAGCGCGTGGATGCCGCTGCCATCGAGGCCCTCCTGCAGGCAAAACCGGAAGTCCTGGACTTGAACCGTGAGACGGAGTGAAAGCACAAGTGCTCCCTGGGTGATTTTGGTAATTAATGTCAACATATATCTTGTTGGACTAATACTTCTACCTAGTATGTTTCAGATAAGTTCAACAATGGAGTGGCATGGACTAGAGGATGTGGAACCCCTTCAAGATGCTGAGGACAAAGGATTGGCTCAAGCTCAAAGCTCAGGACTCTACATTTTATTTTAGTGATCCAAGATCACATTGAGTCCATAGGAAAGCCAATACTATTAAGAGGGGATGATGTGTTGCCTAATGGCTTGCTTGCTCAAAGTGCTTAGTGATATGCTCCAAAGCCTTCAACCACTTTCTCATATCCACATATGTCCCAAACCAAAAGTCAAACTCGGCCCCGCCGGAACTTTCTATCCGGCGCCACCGAGTTCTCTTGACATAGCCACTGCCAGAAATCCTAATCCATTCGGTCTCACCGATAGGATCTCGGTCTCACCGAGATGGGCCTGCAAACTGTCTGTTGTCTATTGCAATAATTTCGGTCCCACCGAGACATGCAATTGGTCCCACCGAGTTTGCTTGGCCAACTCTCTGTTTTGCTTATTACCCAAATCGGTCCCACCGAGTTTGTGTAATCGGTCAAACCGAGATGAGGCTTTACCCTAACCCTAGCACATCGGTCCCACTGAGTCGATTATATCGGTCCCGCCGAAAACCCAAACGGTCACATTTTGAACTAAATCGGTCTGACCAAGTTGTATGATTCGGTCCCACCCAGTTTGGTGATTTGTGTGTAATGGTTAGATTTTGTGTGGAGGCTATTTATACCCCTCCACCCACTCTTCATTATAGAGAGAGCCATCAGAACATGCCTACACTTCCAACTTACATTTTCTGTGAGAGAACCACCTACACTTGTGTTGAGGTCAAGATATTCCACTCCAACCACATAAATCTCGATCTCTAGCCCTCCCTAAGTTGCTTTCCACTCAAATCATCTTTCTCCCAAATCCAAATCCTGTGAGAGAGATTTGAGTGTTGGGGAGTGAGGGAGTCCTGGATTAGGGGGTATCCGGACAGCCGGATTATATCCTTTGGTCGGACTGTTGGACTATGAAGGTACAAGATTGAAGACTTTGTCCCGTGTCCGGATGGGACTCTCCATGGCGTGGAAGGAAAGCTTGGAAATACGGATATGTAGATCTCCTTCCTTGTAACCGACTCTATGTAACCCTAGCCCCCTCCGGTGTCTATATAAACCGGATGGTTTAGTCCGTAGGACGGACAACAATCATACCATAGGCTAGCTTCTAGGGTTTAGCCTCTCAGATCTCATGGTAGATCAACTCTTGTACTACTCATATTATCAAGAACAATCAAGCAGGACGTAGGGTATTACCTCCATCAAGAGGGCCCGAACCTGGGTAAACATCATGTCCCCTGCTGTCGGCGTTCTAGGAACGGGCGTCCCCAGACTTGCCTGCCTGCGGCCTGCGGCGTGGCTCAAAGGGGGCCCAGCACGGCCCAACTTCATCAACACAGACCCAAGACCCTCGCGAGGGGCCAAGCCTCGCGGGGCGGACGACACGGAGCTTCCTCAGGCACGGCCTCACCAGGCTGGCTCGCGAGGAGGCGGAGAGATCAAGGCGGGATACCTCACGAGGTGCCCGTGACGCAAGCCATGACGACCAAGGGCGCCAGGTGGGCGCCAGCCCGCGCAGTGTCCTCCTTTCCCCTTTGGTGCAAAGGGGGCAAGCGCAGCTGCGGAGTACCGAGGCATCGGGCAAAGGTTGCCGTTTCGGTGCAACAAGACCAAGACCAGGAGGACTGCAAGACGGAGGTCATCGTGGAGCCCAAGACGGCGTCACCACCATAGCTTTGTGCAGGCGAGGACCAACTTTAGTCAGGATAAGTGTACTAGATGTTCCCCCTCAAAATGGCCAATTGTTGGCGCCCTTCCCGCTCAATATTTGGGAAGAGGCCCAGGGCCATTGCCTATAAATAGGACCAGCCACCCACAAGGATCGAGGTTCAGGATCGAGGTAAAAGGAAGGTTAGAGACAGAGATCTAGGATCAAGGATCAGATCGAAACCACAGAGAGAGAGGGGTGACTGAACTCCTCCTAGCAGTTCGTCCCCCCCAGCAAAGAGCATACCCTCGCGAGGCTATTCTTCCTTGTATTGTTAATCATCATCAGCCCAAGAGGCAATCCACCACACCACACACTGGAGTAGGGTATTACACCACAACGGTGGCCCGAACTAGTATAAACCCTGTGTCTCTTGTGTTGCTCTTTCCTTAGCTTAGATCTTAGCGAGGCGGAGGGGTGCAGGTAGGTAGGAGGCGAAATCTCCGCGCGCACCCAAGTGTTCGAACCTCAAAGGTCTGCCGGAACCTGAAATCCGACATTTGGCGCGCTAGGTAGGGGTGCGCGGGAATTCGTCTTCCACCACCCCGTTCTCCTCCGACCATCGCGCCCATGTCTGACGCTCGTCGGGCCCGCGCCGAGCGCCAGGCCGCTCTCGCTTCCCGCGTCGCCCAGACGGCTCCTGTCGGCGGGCATCCTCGCCGTTCCCCATCACCTGTCGTCAACGCCGCCACCGTCCCGGCGGGGGACGAGCAGCAAGCATCGTCTCAGCATCCGTCAGTGCGGCAAGATGGCCGCACCGCTACTCCCTCGCTCACCCCAGCTGGTTCTTCGTCCCGCGCGCTCCGCGCACCCATGGAGGCTCGAGCTGTGCTCATCGCGGCAAACGAGCTCCTGCGATACCGTCCCGTCGACGATGTCTACGAAGAATGGCTTGATCGCGTCGCCGAGCTTGTCCGCGCCGCAGGGGGCTCTCCTGCACCGTCCGTCCCGCTGCACCGCACCCCGCCCCGCGCGGGCGATGAGGCTCCGGCGGCGCCCCGGCCGCCTCCTCCTCAAGAAGGCGCCATGGCTCCAAGGCGTGTGGCCCCTGGGCGGAACCCGCTCCGTCAGGTGCTAGCGCGGCAAGAGCAGAGCTGCCAAGAAGTCCCTCGCCCGCAAGAAGCTGCCCGGGCGCTCCCTGCTCCAGCACGTCACGACCATGCTCCTGCTCCCGCGCGCCAAGACCCCGCGCTGCTCCCAGATGCAACGTGTGGGGACATGCAAGACCAAGCTCTCCGTCACCCAAGGCCTCCCGTGGCCACAGCGGGCTGCCGTGCCTTCACCACCGAGCTACGCAGTGTCGCGTGGCCCGGCAAGTTCAAGCCAGACCTGCCTCCTCGTTACGACGGCACGGCTGACCCTGCGGAGTTCCTCCAGCTCTATGAGCTGGGCATCAAAGCTGCCAACGAAGACGAGAAGGTCATGGCAAACTGGTTTCCCATGGTGCTCAAGGACGGGGCCCGCACCTGGCTCCTGAACCTGGCCCCAGGCACGATCTCCTCCTGGGACGAGATGCGCACCCGCTTCATCGCCAACTTCCAAGGTACTCCCGACCGGCCACCCACCGTGAGCGACATGCGCCGCATCAAGCAATAACCCGGGGAGACCCTGCAGAAGTACATCCAGTGCTTCAACAACGCACGCCTCAAGATTCCCAAGGTGACTAAGGAGGCCATCATCTCAGCCTTCTCCGACGGCGTGCGCGATGTCAAGATGAAGGAGGAGCTGGCGATGCATGAAGACCTGTGCACTTCCTTGGAGCTGTTCAACTTGGCAACCAAGTGCGCCAGGGCTGAGGAAGGGTGTCTCTCCCTCCTTGAGCTGCCTGCCGCAGACCCAGAAGAGAAGAAGCCCAAGGCCAAGGATGTGAAGCACAAGGGGGCTCGCGGCAGAACCAGACACCAAGCGGGGCAGAGATCTGCCTGAACCTCCCAAGGGCAGTCGATACTGTGTGTACCACGACCTCCACACCCACAACACCAACGAATGTCAAGAGCTCTGAGCCGTGCGAGAAGGAAGGATCGGCCGTCGCCCTGACCGCGGTGACCGGGGCTACGGTCGAGGAGGAGGAAGGAACACAGGACGCTGGGAAGACCGTGGTCCGCGCCAAGGGTGGCGCGATCAACCTCGCGAGGATCGCTGGCAAGATCCGCCTCGCGAGGGAGACTGGAGGGATCAGCCTCGCGAGGATCACCCGCAAGGCAACGCAGGCCTCCCTCTGCTGCCGCCACAGCCAAGGAGGAACGAGGACCGCCACCAGGACGAGGGGGCTGGGGGCTTCCAGGAGCCGCGTGCGATCGCCTGCATCCTGGGAGGGGCTCAAGCCCCAGCCTCTCAATGCATCTTCAAGCAGTTCGCCCGTGAAGTGAATGCAGTCCTCCCCAAGCTTGAAGCCACGCGCCCTCTCAGGTGGTCGGCGTGCGCCATCACGTTCAGCTCAGTAGATCAGCTCAAGTGTGCGGCTATAGCCGGAGTCCTCCCGATGCTTTGTTCCCCAATCATCAGCAATGTGGTGGTCACCAGGACCCTCATCGATGGCAGGGCATGGCTCAACGTCCTGTCCGTGGAAACATTCAACAATCTCCAAGTGCCCTACAGCCAGCTTCAGCCAACCAAGCCTTTCTCCGGAGTCACTGACGGCTCCACGGTCCCGATTGGGCAGGCCCGCCTCCCTGTCACCTTCGGGGCACGTGACAACTACCGCACCGAGCTCATCGACTTCGACGTCGCTCACATTCGCCTGCTGTACAACGCCATCCTTGGGTACCCAGCACTGGCCAAGTATATGGCCGTAACTCACCACGGCTACAACGTCCTCAAGATGCCAGGAAGTGGCGGAGTCATCACGGTGCCCTGTGAAGAGAAGGACGCGGCGTGTTCCCTGGAGCGAGCCTTTCAGGCCGCGTCACTGGAAGACCCGGATCGCGGAAGCAGGAGGCTTCCCGAGACCGCCCCCAAGAAGAAGAAGACATCATCCGGCCCGGCCCCTTAGGAGGCAGGCCCCTCTGGGCCCGTGCCTGCCCAGGGGGAACCTCCTTCCATCGCATAGGAAAGCACGCCCGGTGCCCTCCTCAGGCAGGGCTCGGGGGCTCTCCCCTGGAGGGCCACCGACCTGGCTAGGGTCACGAGGGAGGTGCTTGGGCACCACATGGAGGCGTGTTTCGAAGCACATTTCCCTCAAGAAGGAGTAAGGCAAGGAGAGCCAGACCCCCAGGAGTTCGTCAGCAAGGCCATTCAGGAGCTGCAGGAGTCAAGAGTCATGAAAGGCAGCCGCCGCCTACCAGCAGTGGCTCCCCATCCAGGCGAGGATGGTGGGCTGCACGTCTGCATCGACATACCAGGGCTCAATCGAGTCGCCTCTCTAGAGCGCCTCTGGCCCTCGCGAGTGGGGCGCTGCGGAGGTCCACCCCACAGCTACGTTCGCATGCCTTACGGCTTACCGAACGCGACTGCCACGTACCAGCGCCTCATGAGGGGCATCATGGAGGCACAAGAGGCCAGGCGTTCCGCAGCCCTGGCGGAGATGGAGATGGTCCGCGAGGAGCCACCAGCGCCTCCGGAGCCTCCCGAGGCCCCTAGGCCTGGGGGCTCATGAGGATCGGCTTCCGCAGCCCACCGAGTTTGCTACACCAGTAGTCCTTCGTCCTCAACATCATCAGGTGACATCTTACAAGTTTCATTTCCAGCTGGGAGCGCCCCCCCAGGGCTGCATTATTCCTAGGTCGCGTGGGTCCGTCCCTGAGGCATGTATCCCTTTTATTTCATGTTGTTAGCTTACCTTGTTGGGGGCGCCCCTCGGGCTGCATCATCCCCAAGTCGCTCGGGCCAGACCCAGCGGCATGTATCCCTTTTGCGTTTATTTCCGGTTATGCGTTCAACCCGCCATGCTTGATTATTTGATGCCGGTCCACGGCACCTCTTCTTCTCCATGCCTACCACTTGCACGTTAAAGGGGGGGGGTACCTGAGCATCGCGACTCGGGGCTCTTACTGGCTCTCCAGCCCTCACCCTCTGGCCTTGTCCACGGCATCGCGACCTGCCATACCAGCGACGACTGAGACCAGCTCGAGGGCCAGGATCCGAGGATGTAGAGTGTCGGCATCTAACCAAATTTGCAGGGACACATCACAAGATAAGGCCCAGTGCCAGGCGCAACCCGCCTAGAGGTAGGGCCCCGTGAGTCCCGCGCTGGCTCACGGGTGCCCAGATACACCTCGCCAGGCCCTACCGTGCCAGCCACGTGTCAGGGCGAGGCTATACACGCCCCGGGGGCTCCTCCCGAAGGGGCCCCCCTCCCACGTACCAGTGGAAGCACCATGCTCCGTGCTGGCTGACGACACTGCCAAGGAGCGGCTATGCCCGTACACATACGGAAGCGCTATGCTCCGCGCTGGTGATAAACAACTGAGGGTGGCCTCGGGCCGCATCAACCTCAGGGAGCCCAGAGCTCAGTGTCTAGCCTCATCGTAACACCTCCCCTTGGGAGTGCCGCGCGAGGGGGCTGGGCACGGGGGCTGCGCCTGGGTCACGCCCAGACGCACGCCGCCCAGCCAGGCCCCCCCGGGCCTGGTTCGTCGTGCGTCTCTCCCCAAGCGGAGCCAAGGTACGAAGGCCATTTGAGCGTCAAGGGGGACTCCTGAGCATCGTGACTCAGGAGCCTAACTGGTCACGTAGCCCCTCACTCCTTAGTTCCGAAAGGCTAACGGCGGTTGAGGTATGCGCGCGGCCGGGCTCTGCAGACGTAGAACGGTAGATCCACCCACATCATACCTCCCTACTTGTTGTTCGTGCGTCAAGGGGGACTCCTGAGCATCGTGACTCAGGAGCCTAACTGGTCACGTAGCCCCTCACTCCTTAGTTCCGAAAGGCTAACGGCGGTTGAGGTATGCGCGCGGCCGGGCTCTGCAGACGTAGAACGGTAGATCCACCCACATCATACCTCCCTACTTGTTGTTCGTGCGTCAAGGGGGACTCCTGAGCATCGTGACTCAGGAGCCTAACTGGTCACGTAGCCCCTCACTCCTTAGTTCCGAAAGGCTAACGGCGGTTGAGGTATGCGCGCGGCCGGGCTCTGCAGACGTAGAACGGTAGATCCACCCACATCATACCTCCCTACTTGTTGTTCGTGCGTCAAGGGGGACTCCTGAGCATCGTGACTCAGGAGCCTAACTGGTCACGTAGCCCCTCACTCCTTAGTTCCGAAAGGCTAACGGCGGTTGAGGTATGCGCGCGGCCGGGCTCTGCAGACGTAGAACGGTAGATCCACCCACATCATACCTCCCTACTTGTTGTTCGTGCGTCAAGGGGGACTCCTGAGCATCGTGACTCAGGAGCCTAACTGGTCACGTAGCCCCTCACTCCTTAGTTCCGAAAGGCTAACGGCGGTTGAGGTATGCGCGCGGCCGGGCTCTGCAGACGTAGAACGGTAGATCCACCCACATCATACCTCCCTACTTGTTGTTCGTGCGTCAAGGGGGACTCCTGAGCATCGTGACTCAGGAGCCTAACTGGTCACGTAGCCCCTCACTCCTTAGTTCCGAAAGGCTAACGGCGGTTGAGGTATGCGCGCGGCCGGGCTCTGCAGACGTAGAACGGTAGATCCACCCACATCATACCTCCCTACTTGTTGTTCGTGCGCCAAGGGGGACTCCTGAGCATCGCGACTCAGGAGCCTAACTTGTCACGTATCCCCTCACTCCTTGGTCCCGTCCTGGTTTCCGGTCGGGGCTAACGGCGGCTGAGGTATGCGCGGGGCCGGGCTCTGCCGGCATAGAACATAAGCAAGTAGGAAGGAAAAGCGTAAATCTCAAGGAATTCCAAAGCAAATATTACAGTCCACACTGTTATCTCAATGCCAAATGCAAGTTTAAACGCCTCGCCGAGGCATGATACATGTGCAGGAATTAAAGGCAGGACAGGAGCCACAACGGAGTCACTTGTCGGCGGTGGAGCAGCGCGGAGTGGGTTCGCCTCATGGAGCAGTGGGGTCAGCAGCGCCTTGCTTCGGCTCGGTGCTGAAGGCTCGGAACTTCCCAAGAAGAGCCTCCGCATGACCCTTCACGGCCTCGGTAGCGGCAGCGGCACGCTCGCCGCTTATTGGCTCCAGCAGGCTGTCGAGGTTGACGCCGGGATCGTGAAGGTAGATGTGGGTGAGGACCCGCGTCAGCGCTACAGAAGACAGGACATGCGCCTCGGCCTCGGCCGTGGGGTCAAGGCCAAGGGCGACATCTTCAAGAGCACGAACCAGGAAGGGAAGCAGCTTGGCGGGGCCGTCCTCGGCGCCAGCCAACGGGCTCTCTAGGCCGTTGTCGTAAAGCGTCCTCAGCGAGGAGCGAGCCTTCGCCTCCATCTCCGTGAAGGCCACGCGGTCCTCGGCAAGAACCAGAGCCTTGTCGTCCAGCTCGGCCTTCCTCGCCCCCTACTCCTGCTCCAGCGCGCCTAGGCGGTCGCGGCGCTTCCTAAGCTTGACCTCCCTCTCCTTGACGGCCGCCTCGCGAGCCTTCACGCCTTCTTCCTGCTCTTGGTGAAGGCGGACCTCTTTTGTGAGCTGGTCCCGCAGGCCTTGCAGCTCGTCCTCCATCGCCTTGCAGCGACCATGGACGTCGACCACCTCCCCTAGGGCTGCGTCACGAGCAGCCTTCGCCTCAAGGACGGCCTGCTTCTCCTCATTGCAAGCCGTCGAGGCCTGGACTAGCGCCGCCCGAATCGAAGCGTCGGATCGAATCCATCCTGAAGCCAGCTCCAAGCGCCCGGCCACCAAGCGAGGGTCGGCGCCAAGAAGATCCTGCCGCAGCCGGTCCAGCTCGGTAGCAGCACGATCCAGAACGGCAGGAGGAGTCGGAGAAACAGCAGTCGGTGGAGTAGAAGGAGAAGGCGGCAGCGCGGCCACAGCATCCTGAGGCGGAGTCTGCTGCGCCCCAACGGCTGTAGTGGCGGCAGCAGGCAAAGGCACCTCGGGAGTCACTTGGGCCATGGGGGCTGAGCTCGCCCCCGCCGGCTCAGCCAGGCCTCGCGAGGACGACCGGGCAGGAGAAGCCCGTGCGTCGCGGTCACCCTCCTTCGCGGGCAGAGGCGCTGCCACAGATGGAACCTCAGGAGCTCCCTTCGGCTTCTTTGCTGCGGGCGCCAGCCTATCCAAGAGATGTCGACGTCAAGCCTTAGAAGCAGAACAAGAAATAAAGACAAGAATCAAGCGCTTACGGGTCATCGCCAGTGAGCTCAAGCGGCCTCCGGCCAAATTTGAAGCCCGAAAGCCGGCTAGAAGGGTCAACCTCGGGAAGCTTGGAAGCGGAAGGTGCGTCTGCGGTCCGCCTCGGGGCCAGGGCAGACCCGCGGGAGATCAGCCCGGTCCTGTCCTTCTTCGGGATCGGGGGCAAGCCCCCGCCGTCCTGCTCGTCATCATCCTCGTCGTCATCGCTCGGAGAGAGGCGGAGAACGCGGGACCTACGCTGGGGGAGGGGAGCCCTCGACTCTCCGTCAGTCGCCACGGAGTCAGGCCCTTTTTCCCGCTCCCCTCCTTCCTCCTCTTCGCTGGAGTCATCAGAGGGCACGTCCACCGGTTCCTTGGGAGTTTCCATGGGCACGGGCTCGTCCCCGTTGAAGACGGGCATGGACTCCACTACCTGCTCCCAGTCGTCGCGGAGGAACAAGGGCGTCGGAGCGCCCTCCAACCTCGCCACATCGCCCCCGACCAGAGATTGGAGGACCGCAGCCAGATCTCCGTCGGCCAAGGCCGCGGGGCTCGGATGGGGCCTCCACATCGGAAGCGAGTACTGCTGAAGTGGAGCCAGCTGGTGCTCCAGGAATTCCCTCAGCAGCGACGCGCCGGTCAGCTTCGCCGCCGCCATGTTGGCCGGCCTCAGATCCGCGTCCATCTTCTCCAACACCAGCTTCGCGCGAGGGTCCGCGAGCTCCGCTCGACCCCAATCGCTGGAGCTCATGGGTTGCTCCATGGGCAAGATCAGCCGAGGGTGGATGCGCCCATCATCCGCCAAGACCCACTTGCTCCTGAAGCCCTCAATCCTTTTCCCGGGGTTCGAAATGGCAATGGCGCCACCGTACGCGATGAAGCTCGCGCACGCAGAAGCAGGACCGCGAGAGGTCCGGAGGTAGAAGTAGTGGCGCAGCAAGGCCACTGAGGGCTGCACCCCTACATGAGCCTTGCAGTAATAGGCGAAGATCGCCAGGAGAAGGACGGAGTTGGGGTGGAGGTGCAGAGCTTGTAGCTTATAATGGCGGAGGACAGAGAAGAAGAACTCGGAGAAGGGAGGCACCAGGCCAGCAGCAATGGCGCTTACGAAGAACAGATAGAAGGTGCTCCCTTGACCCTCAGGGGTGGCGAAGCCGGCCTTGAACACCTTTGCCCCGTCAAATGCCCCGCGCCGCCACCATCCGGCGCAACCGGGCGAGGCTCGCCGCCGACACATTCGGCGAGTCCAGGGCAGACGAGTACCAAGCTACGGCCGGGGACTAACGAGGCGCCATGACTTCCTAGGTCACGCGGTCGGAGTGGATCTGGAAATTTTGGAGGAAGGAAGGAGAGGCGCAAGAAAGGGGATCTGAGCAGCAACCGGAGAAAGCAAAAAGCAAAGCCTAGGCAGATGCCGCTCCTTTATCAACTCGCGCGGTTGCTAAGGAGCTCACGTCCAATCAACCGCCACGCGGCGCCCAAGACCGCAGGCTGTTAGGGCCCGCGGCGCTTCGCTCTTGCCCTTCCGCCTCGCTGCACGGCCAAGTCCGGGCGCGCCTTGGGCCCGGGGGCTACTGTCGGCGTTCTAGGAACGGGGGTCCCTAGACTTGCCTGCCTGCGGCCTGCGGCGTGGCTCAAAGGGGGGCCCAGCACGGCCCAACTTCATCAACACAGACCCAAGACCCTCGCGAGGGGCCAAGCCTCGCGGGGCGGACGACACGGAGCTTCCTCAGGCACGGCCTCACTAGGCTGGCTCGCGAGGAGGCGGAGAGATCAAGGCGGCGTGCCTCACGAGGTGCCCGTGACGCAAGCCATGACGACCAAGGGCGCCAGGCGGGCGCCAGCCTGCGCAGTGTCCTCCTTTCCCCTTTGGTGCAAAGGGGGCAAGCGCAGCCGCAGAGTACCGAGGCATCGGGCAAAGGTTGCCGTTTCGGTGCAACAAGACCAAGACCAGGAGGACCGCAAGATTGAGGTCATCGTGGAGCCCAAGACGGCGTCACCACCATAGCTTTATGCAGGCGAGGACCAACTTTAGTCAGGATAAGTGTACTAGATGTTCCCCTTCAAAATGGACAATTGTTGGCGCCCTTCCCACTCAATATGTGGGAAGAGGCCCAGGGCCATTGCCTATAAATAGGACCAGCCACCCACAAGGATCAAGGTTCGGGTTCGAGGTAAAAGGAAGGTTAGAGACAGAGATCTAGGATCGGATCGAAACCAAAGAGAGAGAGGGGTGACTGAACTCCTCCTAGCAGTTCGTCCCCCCCAGCAAAGAGCAGACCCTCGCGAGGCTGTTCTTCCTTGTATTGTTCATCATCATCAGCCCAAGAGGCAATCCACCACACCACACACTGGAGTAGGGTATTACACCACAACGGTGGCCCGAACTAGTATAAACCCTGTGTCTCTTGTGCTGCTCTTTCCTTAGCTTAGATCTTAGCAAGGCGGAGGGGGGCAGGTAGGTAGGAGGTGAAATCTCTGCACGCACCCCAGTGTTCGAACCTCAAGGGTCTGCCGGAACCCGAAATCCCCGACACCTGCCTCCTGTTACCATCCGCCTTAGACGCACAGTTCGGGACCCCCTACCCGAGATACGCCGGTTTTGACACCGACATTGGTGCTTTCATTGAGAGTTCCTCTGTGTCGTCATCATTAGGCTTGATGGCTACTTCAATCATCGATAGCGATGCAGTCCAGAGTGAGACTTTTCTCCTCGGACAGATCTTTGTATTCGGCAGCTTCGCACTGCGGGCCAACTCGCTTGGCCATCTGGAGTAGATCGAGAGTTACGCCCCTGGCCACCAGGTCAGGTTTGGAAGCTTAAACTACACGACCGATATCTGTGGAGACTTGATCTTCGACGGATTCGATCCCCTGCCGAGTGTGCCACAGGGTCACGATGAGCATGATTTAGCTCTACCATCGGACAGTGTTCAGGAGATCGCACCGGCAACCGCTCTGACCCTCAATCCGGAGCCAATTGCTCCATCCATGGACGGGTGGATAGACCCCGCCACGGAGGCCGTATCATCAGCGGCGATCGAGCCGAGTATCGACCTTACCCTTCACGAGAGCCGTGACGCCAAACTGTCGGATTCTTCCCCGGCCACGGACTTCGAACCGCCTACGCCCGTGCCTATCAAATCCGACTGGGCGCCGATCATGGAGTTTACCTCCGCGGATATATTTCAGCACTCGCCCTTCGGTGACATACTGAACTCATTAAGGTCTCTCTCCTTGTCAGGAGAGTCCTGGCCGAACTATGTCCGGCAGGATTGGGATGCGGATGATGAAAACATTCGCCGCCCACCCACCACCAATTAGTAGCCACTGCCGACGATTTGACCGACATGCTTGACTTCGACTCTGAAGACATCAACGGTATGGATGAGATGCAGGAGGCAAACAAGAACCACTGCCCACAGGGCACTGGACAGCCACCTCATCATATGATATATATATATATATGGTGGACACACCCAAAGAAGGCAATGGCAACAGGACAGCGGAGGATGACCCCTCCAAGAAGCAACCCAAGCGCCGACGTCAGCGGCGTGATATGTCTCCAACATATCTATAATTTTTGATTGCTCCATGCTATATTATTTACTGTTTTGAATGTTTATGGGCTTTATTATACACTTTTATATCATTTTTGGGACTAACCTATTAACCTAGAGCCCAGTGCCAGTTTCTGTTTTTACCCTGTTTTAGGGTTTTGAAGAAAAGGAAAACCAAACGGAGTCCAATTGACATGAAACTTCACAGAACTCATTTTTGGAAGGAAAGAAGCCCAGAAGACTTGGAGTGCACATCGGGGGATCTGCGAGGAGGTCACGAGGCAGGGGGGCGCGCCCACCCCCCTGGGCGCGCCCTCCACCCTCGTGAGCCCCTCATGGCCCCCCTGAGGTACTTCTTCCGCCTATATATCTCCATATACCCTAAAAACATCGAGGAGAGAATAGATCGGGAGTTCCGCCGCCAGAAGCCTCCGTAGCCACCGAAAACCAATCTAGACCCGTTCCGGCACCCTGCCGGAGGGGGAATCCTTCTCCGGTGGCCATCTTCATCATCTCGGTGCTCTCCATGACGAGGAGGGAGTAGTTCTCCCTCGAGGCTGAGGGTATGTACCAGTAGCTATGTGTTTGATCTCTCTCTCTCTCATGTTCTTGAGGTGATACGATCTTGATGTATCGCGAGCTTTGCTATTATATTTGGATCCTATGATGTTTCTCCTCCCCCTCTACTCTCTTGTAATGAATTGAGTTTCCCCTTTGGAGTTATCTTATTGGATTGAGTCTTTAAAGATTTGAGAACACTTGATGTATGTCTTGTCGTGTGTATCTGTGGTGACAATGGGATACCACGTGATTCACTTGATGTATGTTTTGGTGATCAACTTGCGGGTTCCGCCCATGAACCTATGCATAGGGGTTGGCACACGTTTTTGTCATGATTCTCCGGTAGAACTTTGGGGCACTCTTTGAGGTCCTTTCTGTTGGTTGAATAGATGAATCTGAGATTGTGTGATGCATATCGTATAATCATACCCACGGATACTTGAGGTGACATTGGAGTATCTAGGTGACATTAGGGTTTTGGTTGATTTGTGTCTTAAGGTGTTATTCTAGTACGAACTCTAGGGCTGTTTGTGATACCTATAGGAATAGCCCAACGGATTGACTGGAAAGAATAACTTTGAGGTGGTTTCGTACCCTACCATAGTCTCTTCGTTCGTTATCCGCTATTAGTGACTTTGGAGTGACTCTTTGTTGCATGTTGAGGGATAGTTTTATGATCCAATTATGTTAGTATTGTTGAGAGGACTTACACTAGTGAAAGTATGAACCCTAGGCCTTGTTTCCACACATTGCAATACCGTTTACGCTCACTTTTATCATTAGTTACCTTGCTGTTTTTATAATTTCAGATTACAAAAACCTTTATCTACTATCCATATACCACTTGTATCACCATCTCTTCGCCGAACTAGTGCACCTATTCAATTTACCATTGTATTGGGTGTGTTGGGGACACAAGAGACTCTTTGTTATTTGGTTGCAGGGTTGCTTGAGAGAGACCATCTTCATCCTATGCCTCCTACGGATTGATAAACCTTAGGTCATCCACTTGAGGGAAATTTGCTACTGCCCTACAAACCTCTGCACTTGGAGGCCCAACAATGTCTACAAGAAGAAGCTTGTGTAGTAGACATCAAGCACTTTTCTGGCGCCGTTGCCGAGGAGGTGAGTGCTTGAAGGTATATCTTTAGACCTTGCAATCGAGTCTTTTAGTTTCTTGTTTTATCACTAGTTTGTTTATAAAAGAAAACTATAAAAAATGGAATTGAGTTTGTCTCATACGCTTCGTCTTTTTAATATCTTCCGTGAGTATGATGGAAAGGATAATTGTGCTCAAGTGCTAGAAGAAGAAATCTATAAAATGTTTGGCACTAAATATTTGAATGATGAGCATGATTGCAATGTTGTTAGTACAAATTCTTTGAATATCCATGATACTAATGATGATTGCACTAGTTATGATGAAAATGTCTCCTATAAACATGTCAATTTTTGTGGAGTGCATTGGGTTTGTAAGTACACACCAAATAGGGAAGATAGATATTGCAAGAGGCATAAGTACTTACAAACTGAATTGTTGCAAGGAAGTCTTGATGATTGTGCTGAAAAATTCAATATTTTTCGCGCCCCTTGTGAACTTTGCAATGAACATGGTCATTTAAATCTCCAATGCAAATTGTTTCATGACCGAATCGTATCCAAAAATTGTGATAATTTGATTACCCTTGAGCATCATAAAGAGCTTAGTCTTCTTTTGGGGTATGAGGAAATGAAACGTATAACTGAGGGTATTCCAAAGTTTAATCTTGATAGAGTTCTTCATTTTGATCTAGAGGAAATTTATATGTATTATGCGGTGAATTGTATTGAAAATCCTTATATTGCCAACTACGTAAAGAAAAGAAAACAAATAGAAGATGAAGAGAATACTAATGAAAGGGAAGAGGCTTCCCAATACCCTCCTATTATTTCTTATGATGAATCAGGTAACAAGGAGGAGCCTCCTATTCAACCAATCTCATTAATAAGGAGCTCCAAAAAGAGGATTGAACCCACACATGATGTGGTGAAGAAGAAGAAAAGAAAAAGGAAGAGAGGTAAAAAGATATCTCTCTCAAATAATGCTTCCCCTATTACTACTGTACCTCATGAAAATATAATTGCGGAAGATAATGATACTTCTTATGCTCTTGAAAATCTTTTTGGCACTTGCATGGAAGAATATGATAATTGCTATACTATTGGTGCTATCCATACTATTAATGATGAGAGTGATTATGCTTATAATATGAGAAGGCCCAAGATTGGGAATGCTATGTTTGATGAAGATGATGTTTTTGAGAATATATTTGCTGAAATTAATGTTTGTCCCAAGCTTGGGGATGCTACGCTTAATGAAGATGATATTTTTAGTATCCCAAGTTTTGATATGCAAATTTATAATGATAATAACATGCCTCCTACTTATGATAATTATTGTGATGATACATATGCTATAAAAAGTAGTGAGAATTATATTTATAAAACTTATCATGATTATGATTACGCTTTTTCTGAACATTACTCTTTTAATGTGGAAACAATTTATAGTATTCAAGTCTCTTATGATACTCCCACTATTCCGATTAAGAAGAAATTTGCTTATGTGGAGAGTAGTAAATTTTCTATGCTTGTAGATCATGAAAAGAATGCTTTAGGTGCTGGTTATATTGTTGAATTAATTCATGATTCTACTGAAAATTATTATGATGGAGGAACATATGCTTGTAGGAAATATCAAGTTTCCTCTCTATGTGCTTAAAGTTTTGAAGTTATGCTTGTTTTCCCTTCCTATGCTAGTTGATTATTGTTCCCACAAGTTGTTTGCTCACAAAATCCCTATGCATAGGAAGCATGTTGGACTTAAATGTGCTAGTCATATTCTTCATGATGCTCTCTTTATGTTTCAATTCTTATCCTTTATGTGAGCATCATTGAAATCATCATGCCTAGCTAGGGGCGTTAAATGATAGCGCTTGTTGGGAGGCAACCAAATTTTATTTTTATTCCTTGATTTTTGTTCCTGTTTAGTAATAAATAATTCATCTAGCCTCTGTTTAGATGTGGTTTTATGCTTTTAATTAGTGTTTGTGCCAAGTAGAACCTTTGGGAAGACTTGGGAAAAGTCTTGTTGATTATGCTGTCAAAAACAGAAACTTTATCGCTCACGAGAATTGCTGCCATTTTTATTTGGAAAGTGATATTTATTTAATTATTTTTGCAGATGATTAATAGATAAATTACTCAGGTCCAGAAATTTATTTGAGAATTTTATGAGTTCCATAAGTATACGTTTGATTCAGATTACTACAGACTGTTCTGTTTTTGACAGATTCTGTTTTCGATGTGTTGTTTGCTTATTTTGATGAATCTATGGCTAGTAAAATAGTTTATAAACCATATAGAAGTTGGAATCCAGTAGATATTACACAAATATGAATTAAGAATGAGTTCATTACAGTACCTTGAAGTGGTGATTTATTTTCTTATACTGACGGAGCTCACGAGTTTTCTACTTTAAGTTTTGTGTTGTGAAGTTTTCAAGTTTTGGGTAAGGATTCGATGGATTATGGAACAAGGAGTGGCAAGAGACTAAGCTTGGGGATGCCCATGGCACCCCCAAGATAATCTAAGGACACCTAAAAGCCAAATCTTGGGGATGCCCCGGAAGGCATCCCCTCTTTCGTCTTCGTCCATCGGTAACTTTACTTAGAGCTATATTTTTATTCACCACATGATATGTGTTTTGCTTGGAGTGTCAATTTATTTTGTTAGGATTTGCTTGATTTTATTTAGAACAATGTTTTGCATCTTTTATTTCAATAAAAGTGGCATTGATAGCCTTTACTATGCCTATGTTACAAGTATACATGTTGCTGTTTGAAAACAGAATGTTTACCGCTGTTGCAATAATTCCCTAGAAAAGTAGGAATGTGATAAAATGTTGAAACCTTTTTCATATTAAGATCTGATAAATTTACTACAGTGGGAATTTTCTTTCATAATTTTTGGAGTTAGGGAAGTATGGATGTTGCTGCATTCTTTACAGACTATCCTGTTTAGGCAGATTGCTGTTATGTTTGCATTGTTTGCATATGTTTGCTTCTTTAATGATTCTATTTGAGGATAGGACTATTAAATATGCAGAGGAATTTAGTATGCAATGTTGAATAATAATTTCAGTGATTTGCTACAGTAGAGTATTATAAGGTTTTGGCAATGGTTTATACTAACTTATCTCACGAGTCCTTGTTGAGTTTTGTGTGGATGAAGCTTTTGAGATTTAGGGAGACCGTGATATGAGAGGAATTAAGGAGACACAAAAGCTCAAGCTTGGGGATGCCCAAGGCACCCCAAGATAATATTTCAAGAAGTCTCAAGCGTCTAAGCTTGGGGATGCCCCGGTTGGCATCCCACCTTTCTTCTTCAACAACTATCGGTTAGTATCTGTTGATCCTAAGTTTTTGCTTCTTCACATGATGTTTGCTATTCTTAGAATGTCATTTTCTTTTGCTTTGCTTGCTGTTTGAATAAAATAACAAGATCTTAAATTATTTAATGTTAGAGAGTCTTCACATAGTTGCATAATTATTCGACTACTCATTGATCTTCACTTATATCTTTCGGAGTAGTTTGTCATTTGCTCTAGTGCTTCACTTATATCTTTTAGAGCATGGTGGATTTGTTTTATAGAAACTATTGATCTCTCATGCTTCACTTAGATTATTTTGAGAGTCTTAATAGCATGGTAATTTGCTTAAAATCCTAATATGCTAGGTATACAAGGTTAATATCTTATGAGTGTTTTGAATACTAAGAGAAGTTTGATGCTTGATGATTGTTTTGAGATATGGAGGTAATAATATCAAAGTCGTGCTAGTTGAGTAGTTGTGAAATTGAGAAATTTTTGTGTTGAAGTTTGTAAATCCCGTAGCATGCACGTATGGTAAATGTTGTGTAACAAATTTGAAACATGAGGTGTTATTTGATTGTCCTCCTTATGAGTGGCGGTCGGGGACGAGCGATGGTATTTTCCTATCAATCTATCCCCCTAGGAGCATGCGCATAGTACCGAGGTTTTTGATGACTTGTAGATTTTTGCAATAAGTATGTGAGTTCTTTATGACTAATGCCGAGTCCATGGATTATACGCACTCTCACCCTTCCATCCTTGCTAGCCTCTACGGTACCGTGCATTGCCCTTTCTCACATCAAGAGTTGGTGCAAACTTCGCCGGTGCATCCAAACCCCGTGATATGATACGCTCTTTCACACATAAACCTCCTTATATCTTCCTCAAAACAGCCACCATACCTACCTATTATGGCATTTCCATAGCCATTCCGAGATATATTGCCATGCAACTTTCCACCATCCAGTTTATCATGACACATCCATCATTGTCATATTGCTTAGCATGATCATGTAGTTGACATAGTATTTGTGGCAAAGCCACCGTTCATAATTTTTTAATACTTGTCACTCTTGATTCATTGCATATCCTGGTACACCGCCGGAGGCATCCATATAGAGTCATACTTTGTTCTAGTATGGAGTTGTAATCATTGAGTTGTAAATAAATAAAAGTGTGATGATCATCATTCAATAGAGCATTGTCCCAAAAAAAGGGGAAAGGCAAAAAAAGGAAGGCCAAATAAAAAAAAGAGAAAGGCCAAATAAAAAAGGGAAAGGCCAAATAAAAAAGGGGACAATGCTACTATCCTTTTTCCACACTTGTGCTTCAAAGTAGCACCATGATCTTTATGATAGAGAGTCTCTTGTTCTGTCACTTTCATATACTAGTGGGAATTTTTCATTATAGAACTTGGCTTGTATATTCCAACAATGGGCCTCCTCAAGTGCCCTAGGTCTTCGTGAGCAAGCAAGTTGGATGCACACCCACTAGTTTCTTTTGTTGAGCTTTCATACATTTATAGCTCTAGTGCATTCGTTTCATGGCAATCCCTACTCCTTGCATTAACATCAATCGATGGGCATCTCCATAGCCCATTGATTAGCCTCATTGATGTGAGACTTTCTCCTTTTTGTCTTCTCCACATAACCCCCTCATTATATTCTATTCCACCCATAGTGCTATATCCATGGCTCGCGCTCATGTATTGCGTGAAAGTTTATAGGTTTGAGATTACTAAACTATGAAAAAATTGCTTGGCTTGTCATCGGGGTTGTGCATGATGAGAGCATTCTCGTGTGATGAAAATGAAACATGACTAAACTATATGATTTTGTAGGGATGAACTTTCTTTGGCCATGTTATTTTGAGAAGACATGATTGCTTAGTTAGTATGCTTGAAGCATTATCATTTTTATGTCAATATGAACTTTTGTCTTGAATCTTTCGGATATGAATATTCATGCCACAATTAAGAATAATTACATTAAAATTATGCCAAGTAGCACTCCGCATCAAAAATTTTGTTTTTATCATTTACCTACTCGAGGACGAGCAGGAATTAAGCTTGGGGATGCTTGATACATCTCCAACGTATCTATAATTTTTATTGCTCCATGCTATATTATTTACTGTTTTGAATGTTTATGGGCTTTATTATACACTTTTATATCATTTTTGGGACTAACCTATTAACCCAGAGCCCAGTGCCAGTTTCTGTTTTTTACCCTATTTTAGGGTTTCGAAGAAAAGGAAAACCAAACGGAGTCCAATTGACCTGAAACTTCACAGAACTCATTTTTGGAAGGAAAGAAGCCCAGAAGACTTGGAGTGCACGTCGGGGGATCTGCGAGGAGGTCACGAGGCATGGGGGCGTGCCCACCCCCCTGGGCGCGCCCTCCACCCTCGTGAGCCCCTCGTGCCCCCCTGACGTACTTCTTCCGCCTATATATCTCCATATACCCTGAAAACATCCAAGAGAGAATAGATTGGGAGTTCCGCCGCCTGAAGCCTCCGTAGCCACCAAAAACCAATCTAGACCCGTTCCGGCACCCTGCCGGAGGGGGAATCCTTCTCTGGTGGCCATCTTCATCATCCCGGTGCTCTCCATGATGAGGAGGGAGTAGTTCTCCCTCGGGGCTGAGGGTATGTACCAGTAGCTATGTGTTTGATCTCTCTCTCTCTCTCTCGTGTTCTTGAGGTGATACGATCTTGATGTATCGCGAGCTTTGCTATTATATTTGGATCCTATGATGTTTCTCCTCCCCCTCTACTCTCTTGTAATGAATTGAGTTTCCCCTTTGGAGTTATCTTATCGGACTGAGTCTTTAAAGATTTGAGAACACTTGATGTATGTCTTGCCGTGCGTATCTGTGGTGACAATGGGATACCACGTGATTCACTTGATGTATGTTTTGGTGATCAACTTGCGGGTTCCACCCATGAACCTATGCATAGGGGTTGGCACACGTTTTCGTCGCGATTCTCCAGTAGAACTTTGGGGCACTCTTTGAGGTCCTTTGTGTTGGTTGAATAGATGAATCTGAGATTGTGTGATGCATATCGTATAATCATACCCACGGATACTTGAGGTGACATTGGAGTATCTAGGTGACATTAGGGTTTTGGTTGATTTGTGTCTTAAGGTGTTATTATAGTACGAACTCTAGGTCTGTTTGTGATACCTATAGGAATAGCCCAACGGATTGATTGGAAAGAATAACTTTGAGGTGGTTTCGTACCCTACCATAATCTCTTCGTTCGTTCTCCGCCATTAGTGACTTTGGAGTGACTCTTTGTTGCATGTTGAGGGATAGTTTTATGATCCAATTATGTTAGTATTGTTGAGAGGACTTACACTAGTGAAAGTATGAACCCTAGGCCTTGTTTCCACACATTGCAATACCGTTTACGCTCACTTTTATCATTAGTTACCTTGCTGTTTTTATAATTTCAGATTACAAAAACCTTTATCTACTATCCATATACCACTTGTATCACCATCTCTTCGCCGAACTAGTGCACCTATACAATTTACCATTGTATTGGATGTGTTGGGGACACAAGAGACTCTTTGTTATTTGGTTGCAGGGTTGCTTGAGAGACACCATGTTCATCCTACGCCTCCTACGGATTGATAAACCTTAGGTCATCCACTTGAGGGAAATTTGCTACTGTCCTACAAACCTCTGCACTTGGAGGCCCAACAACGTCTACAAGAAGAAGGTTGTGTAGTAGACATCACCGCGCCACTCTAAGTCTCGCCAAGGCAAAAGCGGTGATACCGGCACAGGAGATAATAGCACTCCGGACAGTGCCGAAGATGACAACAATCCCCTCCAGCAAGATTTGGAGCAGGAGGATGGAGAAGTCAGCCCTCCCGAGAGAGCGGCAGATGGAGAGGCGGGGTATGATAAGTACATACCTCCCTCCGAAGACGAGGCAAGCCTCGACGATGACGAATTTGTCGTGCCTGAGGATCCCGTCGAGCAAGAGCGCTTCAAGCGCCGGCTTATAGCCATGGCAAATAGCCTTAAGAAAAAGCAACAACAGCTTCAAGCTGATCAAGATTTGCTAGCTGACAGATGGACTGAAGTCCTTGCGGCCGAGGAATATAAACTCGAACGCCCCTCCAAGAGTTACCCAAAGCGCAGGTTGCTACCCCAACTGGAGGAGGAAGCACTAAAACCTACATCTCCAGCATAAGACACGGCTGATCGGCCACCTTGTGGCCACGACAGAGAGGCATTTCAGCCAAAAGCTCAGCCCGCACCCCGATGCCACTCAAATAAAAATGTCAAGGCACGGGGAAATATGCCAGACCTGCGAGACATATTGGAGGACAAAGCAAAACACACAAGATCGATCTACGGATCACGAGGGCGCGCCACTATGCGAGACGATAACCGTCACGCCGGATACAGTAAAAGTAAATCCGGCCGGGCCGAACACCGCGAACAAGACTCATTTGAGCTGCGTCGTGATATAGCCCAGTACAGAGGCGCTGCACACCCCCTATGCTTCACAGATGAAGTAATGGATCACCAAATCCCAAAGGGTTTCAAACCCGTAAATATCGAATCATCCTGCGGTATTGATCGAGGACTTCCTCCTGCACATCCACATGGCCTGTGGTGACGATCTACACGTCATCAAATACCTCCCACTCAAACTCAAAGGACCAGCTCGAGATTGGCTCAACAGCCTGCCAGCAGAATCCATTGGCTGTTAGGAAGATCTAGAAGCCGCATTCCTCGACAACTTCCAGGGCACTTATGTGCGACCACCAGATGCCGATGACTTGAGCCACATAATTCAGCAGCCAGAGGAATCGGCCAGGCAATTCTGGACACGGTTCCTGACAAAGAAAAATCAAATCGTCGACTATCCGGATGTAGAGGCCCTAGCAGCTTTTAAGCACAACATCCGCGACGAGTGGCTCGGTCGGCACCTTGGCCAGGAAAAGCTGAAATCTATGGCAGCCCTCACGACACTCATGACCCGCTTTTGCGCGGGAGAGGACAGCTGGCTGGCTCGCAGCAATAACATATCAAAGAACCATGGTACTTCGGATACCAAGGATAGCAATGGCAGGTCACGTCGCAACAAACACAAGCGCCGCATCAATAGTGACAATACCGAGGATACGGCAGTCAATGTTGGATTCAAAGGCTCTAAACCCGGTCAGCAGAAAAAGCCATTCAAAAGAAGCACTCCATGCCCGTCCAGTTTGGACCGTATACTCGATCGCTCGTGTCAAATACACGGCACCCCCGGCAAGCCAGCCAAGCACACCAACAGGGATTGTTGGGTGTTCAAGCAGGCCGGCAAGTTAAATGCCGAAAAAAAAAGATAAGGGGTTACATAGCGATGACGAGGAGGAGCCCCGGCCGCCAAACACCGGAGGAAAGAAGAGGCTCCCCCCACAAGTGCGGATGGTGAACATGATATACGCAACCCACATCCCCAAGAGGGAGCGGAAGTGTGCGCTAAGGGACGTATATGCGTTGGAGCCAATTGCCCCAAAGTTCAACCCATGGTCCTCCTGTCCGATCACCTTTGATCGCAGGGACCACCCCACTAGTATCCGTCATGGTGGATTCGCCGCACTGGTCCAAGACCCAATCATCGACGGATTTCACCTCACTCGAGTCCTTATGGATGGCGGCAGCAGCCTGAACCTGCTTTATCAGGACACAGTGCGCAAAATGGGTATAGACCCCTCAAGGATCAAACCCACAAAAACGACCTTCAAAGGCGTCATACCAGGTGTAGAGGCCCATTGCACAGGCTCAGTCACACTGGAAGTGGTCTTTGGATCCCCGGGTAACTTCCGAAGCAAGGAGTTAATCTTTGATATAGTCCCGTTCCGCAGTGGCTATCATGCACTGCTCCGGCAAACCGCATTTGCGAGATTCAATGCGGTACCGCATTATGCATACCTCAAGCTCAAGATGCCAGGACCTCGGGGGGTCATCACAGTCAATGGAAACACAGAGCGCTCTCTCCGCACGGAGGAGCACACTGCGGCCCTCGCAGCAGAAGCACAAAGCAACCTCTTCAGGCAATCCACCAGTTCGGTGATTAAACACCCGAACACCGTCAAGCGCGCCCGGAGTAATGTGCAACACGACCGCCTGGCACGCTTCGAGCTCACATAGCAATGCGGCCCCCACCCCAGTCCCCACCAAACGGCGAAATCCATGCCACGCGTACATAATTACGCATTGAAAATACCACGGGCATAGATGGGGGGCACGACTACGGCACGCCCCAAAACGCTGCTCAACCGCACTAGGGGCTTCCCGCCTTATTATTTTTTCTCTCTTTCAGGACTTTAATCTCTAGAAACCCCGTCCGGCAGTACGATTGCTGGACACACGAGACAACAACCAAGGAGGCAGAAAGCTACATCGCATCATGGAATTCCTAGGTGGTCTCTGATAACGAGTGAAATACCTGCTTTAAATACCATTCCTCAGCTTGCCCTTGGAGGGGACATGTCAAATAGTCCTACTTTTTGCTTATCGCACTACTTGTATCATTCTGCTTCAACGCACCTTTTTGAGTAAACAATGCATAGCACTAGACTATTACCGCATTCTCTATTATTTTTTATATATATGTTCATTGATGACATTCAGCACCCGTACACTCTGGTACGGCCAATACACCAGGGGCTTAAGCATACCCCATAATACGGCGTGAGAAGTCCGAACACTATCGACAGTGCGGCACCCCGAACTTATAGCATTATATGCATCAGCTCTGAATCATGTCTTGGGTCAATAGTTGGGTTTGCCCGGCTCCCATGTTTTGGTACCTTACGTTCCGCTATATCGGCTAAGGTAGCACTGGGAGAAGTACTATGATTGTGCCCCGGTTCATCTGGGCAAGCACCTCAGTAGAGAAAGCTAAAACTGACTATCATGACAAGGCGAGAGCTGGTCGCTGTTCAAGAGGTCTCGAGTCCCTAAAGACTTATGCCGCTAAGAGCAAGGAGTCGGCTTTGTCCGGCTTAAGGCGTGTATAGTGCCCCGAATTCGGCCTTCTGAATACTAGGGGCTTCGCCAAAATTTAAAATTGTAGACTTCTATGGCTAATTGAGAGTGATAAAGCATTATAGTCCGATTGCCTTGTTCGTTGTGCTGAGCACCTCCCTCGAAGGATCCAACAATGGGAAAAAGAGTGCTCAGATTTATCCCGAACACCCCAGCACTCGTGGCATGGGGGCAGAAGCCGACGACTGGCCATCTCTCAGATTTAATAAACATCCACACAGAAGGTAATATTTTAAATTCAAACAAGCGTTGCATAGCGCCCATGAACAAGTTTTCATAATACAGGACCACATGAGCAAGTTCATTCAAAAATTACATCCTTCGCACACTCGTCCACCACAAGACGGGCACCCTTCAGGACACCCTCATAATACATCTCAGGGTGGCGATGATCCTTGCCCTGCAGCGACCCCTCCTTCACTAGCTTCTCGGCTTCCATCTTGGCCCAGTGCACCTTCGCACGGGCAAAAGCCCGGCGTGCACCTTCGATGCAGACAGACTGCTTTATGACTTCCAGCCGTGGACAAGCATCCACGAGCCGCCTCACCAGGCCGAAGTACCTGTTGGGAAGGGAGTCGCCAGGCCACATCCGGACTATAAGGCCCCTCATGGCCTGTTCGGCCGCCTTGTGCAGCTCGACCAGTTGCTTCAGCTGGTCGCTCACAGGCATCGGGTGTTCAGTCCCAGTGTACTGAGACCAAAACAACTTCTCCGTCGAGCTTCCCTCCTCGGCCCGATAGTACTTTGCGGCATCCGACACGCTGCGGGGCAAATCTGCGAGTGCTCCTGGAGAACTCCGAACTCGGGTAAGTAGTAAGTAATTTACTTTCACATGCTTGCTTTGCATAATGAATGCCTTACCCGCCGCTATCTTCCTCATCGCCTCAATTTCCTGGAGGGCCTTTTGGGCTTTAGCCTTGGCATGCTTTGTGCTCTCGAGGGCCGCGGCAAGCTCGGACTCTCGGGTCTTCGAGTCAAGCTCCAAAGTCTCGTGCTTCTTCACGAGAGCCCGGAGCTCTTGCTGTGCCTCGCCCACCCGTGCCTCTTGTTTCTCCCGCTTGGTGCACTCCTTGGCCGCTTTGTTTTCGGCCTCGAACAGTGCTTGCTTCAGGGTCGCCACTTCGGTCGTGGCCCCTGGCACATCCATGATGATCCTGTCATTTTGCAACCACGTCTTTTTTATATACATATAGACAAGGTATTACTTACCTTTGTTCTCCTCGAGTTGCCTCTTGGCAAGGCCGAGCTCTTTCTCGGACCGCTCGAGGTTCTGCTTCACTTTGGCGACCTCCGCAGTCAGTGCGGCAGAGGTCAGCAGCGAAGCCTGCATATGCATATAGACATACTTGTATTAGACTCCTACAGATATTATTTGATCCTCTATTCGGCTTTTCTTTGTGAACACCAAACAGAGCATCAGGGGATATTGTCTATGCGGTAATATTTTCCTATATTTTAAACACTTACCTCAAAGCCTGTTAGAAGGCTAGCACAGGCTTCAGTCAGTCCACTCTTGGCAGACTGAACCTTCTCGATCACCGCACTCATAATAGTGTGGTGCTCTTCATCGATGGAAGTGCCGCGAAGTGCTCCCAGCAAGTTGTCCGGTGCCTCTGGATGGACAGAGGTCACCGGCATGGGCGGCTTGCCCCTCTTGGAAGGAGGCCGCCTGCCGGAGTCCGGAACCACTGGAGGTTCCGGCGCGGTGTTCAGCTGAGGGCCGAACTTGGAGCCCTTGCGAGTCTTGCTCCATTTGCCCCTGGAGTCCGGAAGGTCGCCTTGAGGCACCTCCGGGACTATCTCCCCCCGGCTCGGTGCCCCTTGATACAATACCTCGACATTGTCCATAGGGAAAGGAGAGGAGGAGGTTGGAAGTGTATCACTATCCATATCCGACAAGTCCAAGGAACCGTCCGACAAGGATACGTCGATACGGGCTCGAGGCGGACTGCATAATCATATTTGACGTTAGGAGAAGCAGTGCAACAAAAGTATGCTATGAGTTACTCTGGTATCCGAATACTTACAACTTCGCCAGGGGCTTGGCCCTGAGTAGCCACTCGTCTTCGCCGTCGGCGGCGGTGGTGGAACAGTCCTGAAGGAGAGTCCTTCCCTTCTTGGACCCTTCGTCCTCCCCGGTTGGGGCGGCATTCCTTTTCTTGTCCCCCCGGCTCGGGGGGGGGGGGGTAATCTTCATCTTTCTCCTCCTCGTTTTCATGGGAGGAGTGCATCTTGGAGTTATCGGACGATGTGTCCGATACCACCTGGCGCCGGGAACTCTTTCGGGTTCCCGTGGCCTTCTTCTTGGAACTGGAGGCTTTCGAGCACCTCATAAGGAGCCGGAGTCCGCATCTCCGTCAGGAGAGCATCTGCAGGGTCTTCGGGCAGAGGGGCCGAACAGTTAATCTGCTCCGATGTCTCCACCCAGTTCTGTCAAAGGCATGGGAGCTCAGACCCCGCACATGGTTAAGCTATGGGAAATAAATACCCTACCAGATGTACAAAACTTACCGGATTCACAGGGAGCTTCGCGCTTAGCCTGCGGTCCTCGGTAAGAGAAGGGGGACCTCGGCGCCGTTGAACAGCACCTTCCAGACGTCCTTATCTGTCGTGTCGAAGAGCTCGCGTAGAGTCTGGTGCTGGGCCGGGTCAAATTCCCATAAGTTGAAAGCCCGTTGTTGACACGAGAGGATCCGGCGGAAGAGCATGACCTGGACTATGTTGACAAGCTTAAGTTTCTTGCTTATCATGTTCCGGATACACTTTTGGAGTCCGTCCAACTCCACCGATGAGCCCCAGGACAGGCCCTTCTCCTACTAGGAAGTGAGCCGCGTGGGGATTCCGGATCGAAACTCGGGGGGCGCCACCCAGTTGGTGTCGCGCGGCTCAGTGATGTAGAACCACCCCGATTGCCACCCCTTTATGGTCTCCATGAAGGAGCCCCCGAGCCATGTAACGTTGGGCATTTTGCCCACCATGGCTCCACAGCATTATGCTTGTTGGCCGCCTACTACCTTCGGCTTGATATTGAAGGTCTTCAGCCACAGGCCAAAGTGGGGCCGGATGCAGAGGAAAGCCTCGCACACGACAATGAACGTCGAGATGTTGAGGATGAAATTCGGGGCCAGATCATGAAAGTCCAACCCATAATAGAACATAAGGCCGCGGACAAATGGATGGAGGGGAAACCCCAGTCCGCGGATGAAGTGGGGGAGGAAAACCACCCTTTCGTAAGGTTTCGGGGTAGGGATGATCTGCCCCGCGGCTGGCAGGCGATGCGTGATATTCGTGGCTAAGTATCCGGCCCCACGTAGTTTTTTGATGTGTCCCTCCGTGATGGTAGAGACCATCCACTTGCCTCCCGCTCCAGACATGTTTGGAGAGAGTTGAGGAGAAGGATGTGGACTTGGGCGCTGGAGCTCGAGTCTGCGATAATGGATGTGCAAGGAGGAAGAAGGCGTGGGTACAAAAAGGTGAAACCTTATCCCTTTATAAGGGCAGACGAAACTATGCGCCCCCACCAGCCTGGTAAAACTCGCTTATCCCCCAAGCGCCGTAATTGATGGCGTAGTTGGGTTACCCACGTCCGTATTGATGGGAATCCCATAATAAGGGGACATGATCTCTGCTTCGACAAGACGTGCCAAGGAAACCGCCTCGCGAAACACGCTGAGGTAGGTTATGAAAAATGATTCGAATAAGACCTGGCTGTGGTGTGATGTCACGCTACGGGGTACGTCAGCAGATTAGATATGTGGAAATATTATTCTCTCTACGGTGGTATGTGGAACTTGGTTTGCAGAGCCGGACACGATCCTCGTGTTCAAAATCTTCTATGAAGTATTCGGAGGAGGAACCCGCCTTGCAATGTTGAAGACAATCTGCGCGCAGGACTCATTGTCATTGTAGCCTGGTTCAGGGGCTACTAAGGGAGTCCTCGATTAGGGGGTATCCGGACAGCCGGATTATATCCTTTGGCCGGACTGTTGGACTATGAAGATACAATATTGAAGACTTCGTCCCGTGTCCGAATGGGACTCTCCTTGGCGTGGAAGGCAAGCTTGGCAATACGGATATGTAGATCTCCTTCCTTGAAACCGACTCTGTGTAACCCTAGCCCCCTCCGATGTCTATATAAACCGAAGGGTTTAGTCCATAGGACGGACAACAATCATACCATAGGCTAGCTTCTAGGGTTTAGCCTCTCAGATCTCGTGGTAGATCAACTCTTGTACTACTCATATTATCAAGAACAATCAAGCAGGACGTAGGGTATTACCTCCATCAAGAGGGCCCGAACCTGGGTAAACATCGTGTCCCCTGCCTCCTGTTACCATCCGCCCTAGACGCACAGTTCGGGACCCCCTACCCGAGATCCGCTGGTTTTGACATCGACACCCCTCAAGCTCAAAGGGCCAACTCGGCACTAGCTTAAAAACCTCCCCGAAAACTCCATTGGAAGCTGGGAAGAGCTCGAAGACGCTTTTCAGGAAAATTTTCAAGGGACCTATGTCCGACCACCGGATGCAGACGATTTAAGTCATATAACTCAACAGCCCGGAGAGTCAGCCCGAAAGCTTTGGAACAGGTTTCTCACTAAAAAGAACCAAATAGTCGATTGTCCGGACGCCGAAGCCTTAGCAGCTTTCAAGCACAGCGTTCGAGACGAATGGGTTGCCTGACACCTCAGCCAAGAAAAGCCGAGAACAATGGCAGCATTAACAAGCCTCATGACCCGCTTTTGCGCGGGCGAGGACAGCTAGTTAGCCTGATGCAGCACCAGCAACCCAAGTACATCCGAAGTCACGGACGGAAACGGGAAACCACGACGCAGCAAAAACAAGCGCCAGAATAAAGAAGACAGGCCAAAGAGCACGGCAGTAAATGCCGGATTCAGAAGCCCTCGGCCAGGTCAGCAAAAGCTGCCCTCCAAAGGCAACAAAGACGAACTGTCCAGCCTAAACAAGATTCTGGACAAAATATGCCAGATCCACAGCACCCCCGATAAACCTGCAAATCATACCCATAGAGAATATTGGGTCTTCAAGTAGTCCGGCAAGCTCAACACCGAACACAAGGGGCAGGATACACCAAGCGAAGACGAGGACCAGCCTCGCAAGCAAAGCACTGGGGAACAGAAGAAATTCCAACTAGAAGTCAAAACGGTAAACATGTTACACGTGATAAAGGGGAGAAACAAAGCGGCACTCCTAGAGGCACATGCCCCAGGGCCTATCACCGCGGAGTTCTGCCACTGGTCATCCCAACCGATCACCTTTGACCATCGAGATTACTCGGCAAGTATCCGGCATGCAGGATGGGCTGCCTTGGTGTTATACCCGATAATTAACGGATACCACTTCACACGAGTCCTGATGGACATCGGCAGTAGTTTAAACCTGATATATCAGGACACAGTTCGCAAAATGGGGATAGACCCAACAAAAATCAGCCATGGCAATACTACCTTTAAAGGAGTAACGCCAGGCCCAGAAGCCCATTGCACGGGCTCCCTGCTACTAGAGGTTATATTCGGCTTTCCCGATAACTTCCGCAGCAAAAAGTTAACCTTCCACATCGCTCCATTCCAAAGTGGCTATCAAGCACTACTCGGACGTGAAGCTTTCGCTCGCTTTAACGCAATACCGCATTACGCTTTTCTCATGCTTTAGATGCCCGGTCCACGTGGCATCATTATAGTAAATGGAAATATTGAGCGCTCCTTGCGCACGGAAGACTGTGCGACCGCCTTGGCAGCCACACACTAGACGGCCTCACCAACTAGAGCATCTGACAGGTCGTTAAGACCACAGACATGGTTAGACGAGTCCGGTGCAGCTATATATAATTGATACAGGTTTGATGGCTATACCCCTATAACAATACAAGGGGCTCAACGCGTGTAAACAAGTGACAATTAGGCTCAACTTTACTCATCTTGAACTATACATGGTTTATTTAGTATAACCTACCTTTTTGCACGACAACTTTTCAACTAAGTTCCTCTCTTTTATAGATGACCATCGTGCTACACCCGTCCAGGATACGGCACAACGGAGACACAGGGGCAGACGTGCAGCAGGGACCCGTTCCAAGGATTCTTTTTAGATTAAGACCCTGTGTAAACCTTTTTTACTGTCTCTTGTTGATACACATCCCCTGGATTCTCAGTACAATTGAGAAGGATGCTGACGTATTGGCATGTGGCCACGTCAGAATATGGCACGTACCTGGACACTAGGGGCTTATTACAAAGGGCACTGTTTAGGACCGGTTTACATCATAAAGACCGAATACCTTAGGGAGTGTTCGGCGTCGCGAGTTTGGCCTTATATGCATCAGCTCCGAATCATGTCTTTGGTCAAATGTTGGGTTTTCGCGGCTCCTGTGTTTTGCTGCCTTATGTTCCGCTCTATCGGCTAAGGCGGCACCAGGAGAACTACTGCGATTGTGCCCTGGTTCATCCGGACGAGCACCTTAGTAGAGAAAGCCGAAAACTGACTGTCATGATATAGCGTGAGACTGGTCAACCACTCGATGACCTAGCGGAATCTTTGGGATTCCTCCGCCTTAACGAAGGGCCGTTTCCCGGCCAGGCATGTACGCGCCCCAAATTCGGATGAGCGCGGAGCTACCAGGTGCTATATAGAAGCCCCACTGTCAAACTCCTCTGGCTAAGTGAAAGTGTTAAAGCATTATAGTCTGATTGCCTAGTTTGCTGCGCTATCACCTCCTTAATGGACCAAGACGTTGGATCAAGTGTGAACATGTGTCTTCTGCGAACACCCCCGCATTATATGTGTGGGGGCTGAAGCCGATGACTGCCATCTTTCAGGTTATATACATATATACACAAACGGCCGCACAGGAGGCATCATAGTACTTTTGGGCAAAAGTATAAATACAGCCTTGATAAACTCAATAAAACATTGTTTTTACAATAGGAATACATGTCACTTAAACATAATATTCTTCGGGCACTGAGCCTCTATCAAACGAGCGCCTTCAAGAACTTCTTCAAAGTAATGCTCGGCAGCCACTCGGCCTATGGCCGAACCCTGTGCCGCAACAGTGGTGGCATCCATCTCCGCCCAGTATGTTCTGACACAGGCAAGGGCCATCCGCGAGCCTTCTATGCACGCCGACCTCTTTACAGCATCGATGCGTGGCACAACACCAAGGAATTGTTGCACTAAGCTAAAGTAGTTATTCGGCCTTGGCCCTCCTGGCCACAGATGATCCACAACGGACCTCATGGCAAGTCCGGATAATCTATGAAGCTCGGCCCAACTGATCAATCGCTCATTCAGCAACAGCGGATAGACTGGAGCGTGAAACTGTGACCAGAACAGCTTCTCCACTCCAGGACCTTTCTGATCCTTGAAGTACTCGACCGCATCAACAGCACTTGCATCCAAATCCATGTACTCGTCCGCAAAACTCCATAGCCGGTCCAGAGGAGCATATTTCGGATCTCCGAACTTAGTCCGCAACAAGAAGGGCTTTCTAGAAACGATATCTGCAGCCTGATTCAGCTCCTCCTTCATCGCTCTAATTTTGGAGCGGGCTTCCTTGGCAGCCACCCGGGACTTCTCCAGGTCCGTCGCCTTCACCCAGTTTTCTTCTTCAAGAAGCCGGTAGTGGTCAGCAGCATCTTTTAACTCTACAGCCATCTTGGCTATTTTTTCTTTGCTCTCGCAATGCGCGGCCTGTTCGGCCCTTAACTCTTCGGCCGCCTTTAAAGCGGCCGCATTACTACTCCTTGTTTGCTCCTTGGCTCGGGCAAACTCTGCCCGAAGGGTCTCCACGGTGGCAGCTCGATCTGCAGTCACAGCATATTAAAGATACTGGCATCATGCTGCTCTTACTATGTGATAATCACCAGAAAAATCACCTACCCTGTGCCTCGTCAAGCCGCTTGTTAACAAGCACGATGTCGGCATCTGCCTCATCCAGTTGCCGCCTTAGTTCGGCAAACCCATTAGTCCGGCTAGCCACCGGAGCTTCAACCACCTGCACATAAAGGCGGTCTGGTTATTACCTGGGACTATGATCCTCTGTTTGCCGCCGTTTTCGACAACAACCAGAGTCTCAGTGGCTACTATCTACACAGGGAACATCTAAAAATGTGCGGTGCTGTAAAAAATGTACATCATTTCGTGTACCTCAAAACCCGTCAGTAGACTCATAAAGGCTTCATGCAACCTGCTTTCGGCGTATGAAATCCTTTCAATCACCGTACCCATCAATATGCGGTGCTCTTCTGAGATAGCCGCTTGCTCTAGAAGATTCCTCAGTACGTCCGACCGCACACCAGACGGTGCCGGACTCTTTTTTTTGCTCCCTTCAAGAGCCGGATACTGAGGACTTCGGGTGGCCATAGTATTACCTTCTGGCCTTGTCGGGTCAGGAGAAACCCTCCGTGACGACACCTCGGGATCGCCCGCCTCGTGAGGCGGTGTGGCAGGGGGAGGCGTTTCGCTCTCCATCATCTCTGGAAGAAGATCCCCCGAAGACGAGCTCTAATGAGAAGGGCTAAGATCCGAACTGCAAGATAAATGCCTCGGTTATTTTCCTCAGAGGTAAAGCGAGATATTTTCATTTACCCTTTTACTTACAGCTCGGTGGAGGGCTGATCCCCTTGAGGGCATAGTGCGGCCAGGGTATCCCCCAGGGCAGGACCCTCCGGCGGAGATTTCTTCCCCTGTTTGGAGACCGTTGTCTCCGGGTCCTCAGAGGCGGTTCTCTTCCATCCCTGGGGAGAGGAAGTTTCAGTTCCTCCCCCCCCCCCGGCTAACCTCCTTCGCGGAGGCGCTAGCCTCCTTGTCCCCCCCCCCCTTTATCTTCTCCTGAGGGCGCTTGATAAGATGCGATCTCCAGCATCTTGGTTAGCATGGGATTTGGTGAGGTCTCAGGGAGGGGGTCGGACACCTGATCAACTTTGCCTTCGCTATCCAATCCTGGTCAAAGAGCTACTTTTTTAGGGCAACGTTGCGATAAATAAACAAACAGTGTGTTCAGATGTGGGGCTACTTACTTGGGTATCCAGGCAGTTGCTGCTCAGGCCTGCATCCTCAGTGATGTCCGAACACATTATTTGTGGTCCGAATAACAATGTGTACATCTCTTAGTGCGTCATGCCGAGAAAATGTTGAATAGCTCGCGGTCCTTCCGGGTTGAATTCCCACATGCGAAGGGGCCGGCGTTTGCAAGGCTGGACTTGACGAACTAGCATGACTTGCACTACCATAACCAGAGTAAAATCTCTCTCAAAGAGATCTCGGATACGGCTTTGCAGTATTGGCACGTCCTTGGCTGGACCCCAGCTCAGCCCCCTGTTGATCCATGACATCAGTTGTGGTGGGGGGCCTGAGCGAAAGGTGGGGGCCGCTACCCACTTGGCACTGCGGGGAGCTGTGATGTAGAACCACTCCCGCTGCCACAATCCGGACACCTCTGGGAAGCTACCCTCAGGCCATGGAGCATCAGCAATTTTGCTTATTGAAGCGCCTCCGCACGCTGCATGCTGCCCCTCGATCATCTTCGGCTTCACATCGAAGGTCTTGAGCCACAGGTCGAAGTGAGGGGTAATGCGAAGGAAGGCCTCACATACGACAATAAATGTCGAGATGTGAAGAAGGGAATCCGGGGCCAGATCATGAAAATCTAGCCCGTAATAGAACATAAGACCCCTAACAAAGGGATCCAGAGCGAGGCCTAGTCCTCGGAGGAAGTGGGAGATGAACACGACGCTCTCATTGGGTTCGGGAGTAGGGACGACCTGCCCTCGGGCAGGCAGCCGATGCGAAATTTCGGCCGTCAGATATCTGGCCTCTCTCAACTTCTTGATGTCCTCCTCCATGACGGAGGAAGGCATCCACCGACCTTGAAGGTTGGATCCGGACATAGTTGAAGGTCCGAAGTGCCTAAACCTGAGCTTTGGGTGTTGGAACTCGAGGCGGGAGGCGGATTCGATTAAGATCGAGAGGAAAAGGCCTTGTCCCCTTTATAAAGAGGGTGAATATCAAGCGTCCTCCTCGTGGCCGTTTGGGACTTGCCTAAGATCTAGGAGTCCTACCAATAAGCACAGTTGGGTTACCCATGTCCATATTGATTAGAATCCCGTAATAAAGGGGACACGATCTCTGCTTTGACAAGACGTGCCAAGGAAACCGCCTCGCGAAACACGCTGAGATTGGTTATGAAAAATGATTCGAATAAAGGCCTGGCTGTGGTGTGATGTCACACTACGGGGTACGTCAGCAGATTAGATTTGTGGAAATATTATTCTCTCTACGGTGGTATGTGGAACTTGTTTTGCAGAGCCAGACACGATCCTCGTGTTCAAAATCTTCTATGAAGTATTCAGAGGAGGAACCCGCCTTGCAATGCCGAAGACAATCTGCGCGTCGGACTCATCGTCATTGAAGCCTGGTTCAGGGGCTATTGAGGGAGTCATGGATTAGGGGGTATCCGGACAGCCGGATTATATCCTTTGGCCGGACTGTTGGACTATGAAGGTACAAGATTGAAGACTTCGTCCCGTGTCTGGATGGGACTCTCCTTGGCGTGGAAGGCAAGCTTGGCAATACGGATATGTAGATCTCCTTCCTTGTAACCGACTCTGTGTAACCCTAGCCCCCTCCGATGTCTATATAAACCGGAGGGTTTTAGTCCGTAGAACATACAATCATACCATAGGCAAGCTTCTAGGGTTTAGCCTCTCTGATCTCGTGGTAGATCAACTCTTGTACTACTCATATTATCAAGAACAATCAAGTAGGACGTAGGGTAAAACATCATGAGGGCCCGAACCTGGGTAAAACATCATGTCCCCTGCCTCCTGTTACCATCCGCCTTAGACGCATAGTTCGGGACCCCCTACCCGAGATCCGCCGGTTTTGACACCGACAGGGAGACTATCATTCGAAGCACAAGAGCAAGGAGTTCATCATCAACACACCATTTGTTACCTCTTGGAGAGTGGTGTCTCCTAGATTGGTTAGATGTCACTTGGGAGCCTCCGTCAAGATTGTGGAGTTGAACCAAGGAGTTTGTAAGGGCAAGGAGATCGCCTACTTCATGAAGATCTACCCGAGTGAGGCAAGTCCTTCGTGGGCGACGGTCATGGTGGGATAGACAAGGTTGCTTCTTCGTGGACCCTTCGTGGGTGGAGCCCTCCGTGGACTCGCGCAACCGTTACCCTTCGTGGGTTGAAGTCTCCATCAACGTGGATGTACGATAGCACCACCTATCAGAACCACGCCAAAAATCTTTGTGTCTCCAATTGCATTTGCACACTCCAATCCCATCCCTTTACATTCTTGCAATCTGCATGCTTTATTTTCCGCTGCTCATATACTCTTGTCATGCTTGCTTGATATGTATTAAACTTGTGCTAAAACCCTACTTAAACCTAAAGAAGTTAAAAACTGCAACTTTTCTTAGTTAAACTCTATTCACCCCCCTCTAAACACCTCTTCTCGATCCTTTCACGGAGGCTCAAATTGATGCGGAGCGCGCAGATGCCGCTGCCATCGAGGCCCCCCTGCAGGCAGAACCGGACGTCCTGGACTTGAACCGAGCGGTGCTCTCGTCCGTGCAGAGCGCCCGCACGCTCCGCGTGAACAAGTAGCTGGAGGCCATGGACAACCACGGTGTGGAGACACACGTCGGCAGCTATGACTGGTTCAGCCAAAGACGACAAGGTCGTCTCGTTCCGCGAGGAGTGATAGTTTTTCTTTATGTTGTTGTTTTTAGGGATCTTTTGTTGTGTAAAAACATATATTGTTATGCAAGTCACCTGACTTTCATCATTTGGGTCAGTCTACCATTTCAGGCGGTTGGATGAATATCCTACGTCTCCTAACCCTTCTTCCTCACCTCTTCTTCTTCCCCAACAGACCACTGCACGGGTCGTACGAATTCTCCCCAACATGCGGTTGGATAAATATACTATATGAACGAAAATTATGTGTCAGCGGTAGGATGGCTGAGTTTGGTTTTTTCACATGCGGTAGCACATCTCAGTGAGGGTGCATTCCCTTGGTTGGGTTTGCGGCGTGCAGGAGCGACTTTGTGAGGGTGCGGTGCGACCGTGGCGTGCAGGAGCGACTGTGTGAGGGTGTGGTGCGACCGCGACAGCCGTGCACAAGTGCACCTCCTTTTCATTTTGAAAACTTTAGGCAAGCTTGGCAAAAATGTGTGGCGAAGTATGGCAATGCAAGGCCTAGACCCAAACAGGATACAAGTACGTTCGTACTAGGAGTACTAGTGTTAAAAAAGAAAGGCGGGATTTTCCTTCGCGGGATTAATAGATACAAATCCTCATTTGACATATCAATTAATGTGTATTTTTCTCCAAAGCCCAAAGAGCTAACCATCTCACTCCTCATCACATTGATTAATGCAGCGCCATGCAAACCAACCTTCTCACTTCCGCATGCATGCAAGGGTATATTAATGTCCTTGGTTGCTAGTACGAGGCAAACCCCATCAATTTTGCATCGATTAGTGTTAGTGGCCTTTTGCAAATTGTAATTTTGATATACTGGCCTTGTGTACAAAAAATGGAGGTAGTAACTATTTGACTTCCTTCCCCATTGCGGTGACATCGATGATATCTCGAACGTTGTGGTTTGGCGAAGTGCGTTCGACGGAGAACACCATTGAGGGAGACCACGGTAAGTCGTTCGCAAGTGACGCCTGCAAGCCAAGACAACCGCCTTATTTGCATCCAGGAAGTCCATTGAACCAAAGGACGCGTAAATGTACTAGTACTAGTAGTACACAATAGCGTCGTCCGTCCAGCTTAGTGCGGTGAGGTGGTTTCTCGAAGAAGACAATGGAGAAGCGGAGTCAGCGAAGAGTGAAATGATGGTTGCTTCATCCATGCTTTGTGATTTGACGCCTCGCTGCTTTGTGATTTGTGATAGAAGGGACAGGGGAGTATACTCTATGCTCTATATTGTACATGCGTCCAAGCACGGGAGAAAGAGGAGAGATGTTGCATTTTTCTATTCCTTCAATCAATCAATCAGGGAGCTTTGGTTCCATCTTTTTGGCTTTGGCGACACCATCCACAATGGTTCCCATCGATGCCAAAAACTATTTTCACATTTGGCTACACATTGTGGATGCCCTTAACCATACCCCTTGGCTTTGCTCCTATGTGCTATCTATACAAATCTCAATTATATTGATCTAAAAAATTATAGAATCAAGATTAGTAAAAAGGAGGTGATTTTGCCACGCAGATGGCCGGGGAGGTTTCTTATTTTTAAAGGATGTTGGCCTGGTGGTTTGCTAACATGCGGTCCCACGTGTCAGTGCTTTACCAAACCGATCTGCATCCCACATGAGGCAGAACAACGGCATAAGCAGCACGTGGTTAACTTGAAGAAGATGAGGGAGAAGCGGATTCAGGAACGAGTGAAATGATGGTTGCTTCGCCCCTCCAACTTCTTTTTTTAGAATTATTACTTCGTCCCTCCAACTTAACTACGGGAATGGTGCAGCTTTGTGATTTAATGCCTCATTGCTCATTAGTATGTCGGCCCATGACTGGGGTGCTTCACCCCTGCTGCTCTACACTGTATTTCGGTATGGCACATGGACCCGGTACATTGATGTCCCACATGTCGGAGAAAGGGACTAGAACATTTATGAAAGCGAGTGCTCCACTCTTACGACGGAGGAGTACAAGACAAGGCGGCCTACTGAAATGTTACTTGTACTGTATAGCACTATAGTACTATAGTTTTGCTGTTTTGCACGATCCATCGATACAAACCTGATTAAACAGGAAAGGGAGGGATTTTTCCCGCGCGGTAGATGATATTGGCCATATATTTCAAAGGCAATTTTAATATATGCAAACTGAATAATTAAGTAACAATATGATATCTAGTAAAACTAAAAACACATATGATTTATTGTGTTAGAGTGTGGTAGTAGTGATGTATTGCATAGTTGTTAGATGTAACATGCGAGAACATGTAGAGATGTAGTTTTGGAGGGCCTACGGAGAGAAAAGCGTAATACGGTCACCGGACTTCAGAATACGCTCATTACGGTCACTATATATGTTTTGCAGTGATTATACGGTCACTTGCTCACCGTTCAACATCGGATTGCACTCTGTTGACTGGCCAAATAGTCTGCATGGCACCATGTTGACTAGTTAAATTGACCACGTTCCTTGTGGGTCCCACCTGTCAATTCGCATAGGAAAAAGGTCAGATAAACACAAATTTATGCAGGCGCGACAAGACTCCAACCCGTGCGCGGGAACCACCTGGTTGTGTATGTGTCTGTCAGGGCCTGATGTGTGCACATGCACATGTAGGTTGAGCACTTGAGCGTGAGAGTGTGTGTTGGTCATGTGCACTGCAAAAAAAAGTCACATCCGTGACATTTTGGGCCAAACAAAAAACATTCTGTCATACTTATGACACTTCTATGACAATAATTGTGACAAAACACGGTATCATCATAGATGTGGTGGGGTCCTACTTCTATGACAAAAAATCATGACAGAAAATGGGCTTTTCGTACTGGGCGGGCCGGAGACGCAGCTGCATGACATTCTTTGGGCCGTCCATGATGGAAAAAACCGTGGTAGAAGCGAGGGCAAGGAAAATATCGGGGTGTTCCCGGTTACGGTGGGTGGTCGGGGCTGAGCGATGTGTGTTTCTCTCGTACACGCACGTGTGTGGGTGCGAGGCGTTGGGCTCTAACTGAACCCGAGCGATTGCACTGCAGGATACGCATTACTGAACCCGAGCGATCGATCGATGGCTGTTAACTGAACCCGGTCCAGCTATTCCTTCGGTACTGCTACTAACTGAAGCCGATCGATCCTGCCTCTGGATGAACAGTGAGTGTTGCTGGGGGGTTTGGATGAACAGTTACCGGTGGGGGTGGATGAACAGGACCCCGATCGATCGAGCCGGTTGGTGCTGGATGAACAGGACCCCGTGGAGGGTAGGATGAACAGGACCACCCCATGGAGGGCTGGATGAACAGTAGATGGTGGAGGGCTGGATGAACAGTAGCTCGTGGAGGGGTGGTTCAATAGGAGCCCGTGGAGAGGGCTGGTTGAACAGTAGCCGCTGGAGTAGCGCGCGGTGGAGGCTGGATGAACAGGAGCCCGTGGATGAACAGTCACAGGTGGAGGCTGGAGGAGGTCGACGGTGGATGAACAGTAGCCCGTGGAGGCTGCAAGGGGTCGATGGTGGAGATGAACAGTATCCAGTGGAGTCACGTTTTGCGGTACGCCACACCCGTCCCGATGACTAGGACCCCCGTTTCAACCGTAGCGCTCCAACACAAGTTTGTTTCCTTCATTTTGCGGTACGCCACACCCCCACCCCCCCGATCAACAGGACCCCCGTTTCAACCGTAGGAGGTCCGTTTCCTCCGTTTTGCGGTACGCCAGACCCTCTCGATGAATAGGATCCCGTTTTGAATGTGGCCGGTCGAACACAAGGCCGTTTCCTCCGTTCTGTAGTACACCAGGCCTCGTTTCCATTGGATATTCCATCCAAGCATTCCGTTCCGACCCATCCGGTTGGCTCTCCATGAACACCACGACGACGCTGTTTCTCCATTCCGACCCAGCCATGTACACGAGCCCTGGCCGTACGTATGCGCGAGTAGGCGTTCGAGACCCTACCTGTATGTACGTACGTGGCCGTATTTTCTTTCTTGCACACTGGCCGCTGTACGTACGTGTACATGCTACGTGCGCGCCTCTACTACGAAATGTGTGCTCCTCTACATCGACCTGTACGTATGTACACGTCCGCGACCAGAATGACAACGCTACGTACGCTTCGACCAGGTGGGTCCCGACTGTCAGACACTTCCTTACGTGTGAAGATGTAGCTGGTGGGTCCCAGAAGTCAGGGGGGCGAATCATTTTTTTGCCCGGGCGCACTTCCTTGCATGCGAAGATGTAGCTGGTAGGTCCCAGCAGTCAGGGGGAAACATTTTTTTCGTGAAATACAGTTGCCCGTCCAGTGGGTCCCTGCTGTTAGGTGGAGGAATAATTATTTTACGCGTAATAAGGAGTCACTTCCTTGCGGCCACCGTGGACCTAGTTGTCAGCCTCTCCACGTACAGTACTCTTCCGATGGAAGTCGTTCCTTGACCACGTTGACCACGCCGCACCGAGAGCACCAGGGCGGTGGACGACCGCGAGGCCTAGGAAGGGGATGACGCGGAGCCGAGGAAGACGCGGCAGTGGAAGCCCACGCGAAGAGGAGTATGAGGGTTCACTAGTTCGGCTGCGGTGTGAGGCTGCCGTCGCCGCAGGGCCTGGCCAGCGGTGGGAATAGTAGGGGCGGTGAGGCCTCTACGGCAGCACAGCTGGCCACGGGAGGTAGGAGTGTGCAGCACGACTGGTGCTGCTTTGGGCGGCTGGAGCAAGAAGACCAGAGGTTGAAGAAGCACTACGGCCGTTGGATGGACATCGTACGGTCACTGGAGGTAGAATCATTCATATTGACTAAGTTGACAAAGCACTCCGTCCCCGTCAACTTAGTAGGCCCACAAGTCAGCCTCCCACCAAGGTGGGTCCCAACTAGCAGGGGGAATATTCTTTTTTTTGTGCGTAATGAAGCACCTCCGGTGGGTCCGAGCTGACAGCGGGGGGAACGTTTTTTTTGCGAAATACGTTGGCCCGTCCGGTGGGTCCCAGCAGTCAGGGGAAACGTTTTTTTCGCCAAATACGGTGGCCCGTCCGGTGGGTCCCTGCTGTCAGGTGGAGGAATAATTATTTTCCGCGTAATAAGGAGGCACTTCCTTGCGGCTGCCGTGGACCCAGCTGTCAGCCTCTCCACGTATAATACTCTTCCGATGGAAGTCGTTCCTTGACCACGTTGACCACGCCGCGCCGAGAGCACCAGGGCGGTGGACGATGGCGAGGCTGTCGGATTTCGGGTTCCGGCAGACCCTTGAGGTTCGAACACTGGGGTGCGCGTAGAGATCTCGCTTCCTACCTACATGCACCCCTCCGCCTCGCTAAGATCTAAGCTATGGAAAGAACAACACAAGGGACACAGGGTTTATACTGGTTCGGGCCTCCGTTGTGGTGTAATACCCTACTCCAGTTTGTGGCATGGTGGATTGCCTCTTGGGCTGATGATGATGAATGATACAAGGAAGAACAACCTCACGAGGGCCTATTCCTGGCTGGGGCAATGAACTGCTGGGAGGAGTTCAGCCACCCTTCTCTCTCTCTCTCTGATCGAACCCCCTCTCCTTTGTGGGTGGCTGGTCCTATTTATAGAGGCCCTGGTCCTCTTCCCAAATATCGAGCGGGAAGGGAGCCAACAATGGTGGGCTAATTTGAAGGGGGGCAGCTAGTACTAGCTACCCTGACAAAAGTAGTCTTCGCCTGCACAAAGCTCTGGTGGTGACGCCATCCTGGGCTCCACGATGACCTCCGCCTTGCAGTCTTCCTGGTCCTGGTCTCGTTGCACCGAAATGACAACCTTTGCCTGATGCCTCGGTACTCCGCGGCTGCCCTTGCCCCCTTCGCACCAAAGAGGAAAGGAGGACACTGCACGGGCTGGTACCCGCCTGGCGCCCTTGGTCGTCATGGCTTGCGTCATGGGCACCTCGTGAGGTACCCCGCCTTGATCTCTCCGCCTCCTCGTGAGCCAGCCTGATGAGGCCGCGCCTGAGGAAGCTCCGTGTTGTCCGCCCCGCGAGGCATGGCCCCTCGCGAGGGTCTTGGGTCTGTGTTGATGAAGATGGGCCGTGCTGGGCCCCCCTTTGAGCCGCGCCGCAGGCCGCAGGCAGGCAAGTCTGGGGACCCCCATTCCCAGAACGCCGACAGTAGCCCCCGGGCCCAAGGCGCGCCCGGACTTGGCCGTGCAGGGAGGCGGAAGGGCAAGAGCAAAGCGCCGCGGGCCCTAACAGCCTGCGGCCTTGGGCGCCGCGTGGCAGTTGATTGGACGTGGGCGGCACTGTTCCCTCACGCCCTCCTTATTTTGCGCCATGCAAGGAGGACCCATAGTCGTACACAGCCGTTCCCCTTTCTGTTGCTCGAGCGCCCTCTGTCCTTCCTCCGCTCGAACTCTGGTTTCTGTTTTCAACCCAATCTTGAACCTTCCCCCCCCTTCCCATCGCCATGGCTCCGATGAAGAAGGGAAGAGGGAAGAAACCCGTGTCTCCGCCTTACCCACCGCCATTGGCAGCCCCCGCCGAGGGCTTGGGCAAGGTCATCTCGGCTCTGGCCACCATCTTCAACGAATGCGGGAGGACGACGGCCTGGCCCGCGTCCCACTTCTCCATCGATAGGATAGTCACCGAGGTCCCGTATTTTGCCGACGCCCTGTGGGCGGGTCTGGTTCCTCCCTTTTCTGATTTCTTCAATGCCGTGCTTTCCCACTATCAGATCCACATGATGCATCTGGGTCCTGAATCCATCACTCTCCTTTCGGTCTTCACCTTTGTTTGCGAGGCTATGATGGGCATCCTTCCTTCGGTTGCCTTGTTGCGCCACTTCTTCTCACTGCGCCTTGTTGACCCTACCCAATGCTGGGCGTGTGTGAGCTTCGTTGCCGCGTCTGAGACGGTGGCCTCTGGGACTGACTTCAAGCTCCCTCCGCCCGCGGCTGGGTTCCGTGAGCGGTGGCTGTATGTGGATGATGGGGTGCCCAGCCCCCTGCTGTCGGAGCCAACTTCGCCTGCTGTCCCCAATTCGCGTTCTTGAGGTCGCTTGGCGTGACAGCGCCCAAGGTGGTGAAGGAGTTCCTGCTACGCCGCGTTGCTCCTCTCCAACGCCACTCCCGCCGGATGTTGGCCTTCAGCGGGCGCGGTGATCGTATGAGGCTCCAGGAAGAGGACCTGACACCTGAAGTGCTGAGGACGGCGCTCTTGACCCTGACGGGGGACCCCAACCCTGGCAGCATCCAGCAGGGAGGGGCCTTGCTGTACCTCTGCCAGAGCAGGGGCGATTTTGTGAGGCAGATGCCTATCTTCGATGAGTGGTGGCCGTGCCCCGCCGGCCTCCAAGGGCCTCGCGAGAACCCAGTGGTGGTGACTGCCCTTCCAGTCGGCCAAGGCGACTCTTCCTCAAGTGGCGGAGCAGGGAGGCATGAGGCGCCAGAGGCCGAGGGGGCTCCCGGCGGAGTGACAGCACCGGGCGATGCTCATGAGGAAGCAGTTATTGGGGCCCGTGCCGCTGAGGCTGAGGGTAACAAGCAGCTGCGCTCTGCCCCTACGACCGAGGCCCCTGAGGCTCCAGCGGCTTCTCTTGGCGAGGCGATTGGCAGCGCACATCAGGCAGGCGCCCCTGACGCAGATCGCCTTGATGCTCCATCTTCGTCGCAGGTTGATCCCTGCGCCCAACTCTTAGGCCGCTTCCGCGTGGACTTTGAGGCCCTCCGGAAGAGAAGGGAGGCCCTGGGCGACGATTACCCTTGTCGCCTGCTGAAGCGTAGGAAATACTTCGCCACTGATGAGTAAGCCTTTTGCTTTCCTAGCTCCCGATCCTTCTGTTGCTCTTACTGACCCTTGCTCCGCAGGCCCCTTCCAGCCGAGCTTGCGGAGACAGCTGAGGAGCCGTCCCCCTTGGCTTTGCCCCTTCCACCGTCCTCAAGCGCTCCAAGCAGTGGAGCCCTTGTGGTGAGGGCGATCGACGAGGCGAACCGTCCCGAGGCGTATCGTGGCCCTGCGCACCTCGCGATCCTTCGCGGGCCTTCTCGTGGCATAGCCAGCCTACCGTGGGCTTCTCGCCTGGTCGTGGACTGCGATTGGCTGAGGCGCTTCCTGCGCTCTTCACCTGGGGACGGGCTGGCCCCAGGCCGGGCTTCTGACGCGGCGTGCCCGGCCGTCGCGAGGGTGCCAGCCCCCAGCCCCCAGCCCGGAGGGGGAGTGCTAACTCGTGGCCCCCGGCGCTTGCTTGGGGCAGATGATGGTGTGGAAGACGTGCTCGAGCGCGCTCGGGAGCATCGCGCTCTTCGCCAAGGATTCCTTCGAAGGGCGGCTGACGTGGTAAGCCTGCTTGGAGAGGAGCTTGCCGATGAAGACGCGCGCCTTGAGGCCGAGGGCCTGCGGCTGGCTGCAGAGAGGCGCGAGCTAGAGGGCGCCATCGCCCTTGCGTGCCGTCAGCGCGATCTTGACGACGCAGAGGCCAAGGCGTCGCTGGTGGCCTCTCGGGAGGCCCGATCTTGGGCCGCTGAGGAGGCTCGGGAAGCTGACCCGGCGGCGAACGGCGGCGGAGGAGCGGGCTCGGGAGCTCCTGGCCTGGTGCCACTCACTGGAGGAGCAGGTGGAGCTGCGCGAGGCAGCCCTCGCGTCGATGAAGGTGGCCTGCGGCGACTCAGCAGAGCTCCAGAAGCGTGAGGAGGCGCTGATGCTGGAAGCCGCCGAACGTACCCGTGAGTACAAGCGTCTGGAGACGAGGGAGCTCTTGGTGACGCAGGCGGAGGATGATGTCCCTGCAAAGGAAGCCCGCGTCCTAGAGGAGGTCGGACGTTGAGTGGCGATGGCGCATTTGAACCTCGAGCACGAGTTCGAAGAGAAGCTGGGGTTGATCCAGGCTGAAGCTGAAGGCAGGACTGCTGCCTTGAGGGCCAAGCTGGAGGAGGCGACGCGGCGGGCCGACGCTTTCCGGGCCGCTCTTGAGGTGGCGCAAGGTGAGTTAACCACCTCCCAGGCCGAGGTGCTCCTTCTCCGCCAGCGGGTGGAGGAGGCTGAGGTCGTCGCGGGCCAGAACGTGGACGAGATACGTTAGCGGCGGATCCTGGAGCATGAGCACGGCCCCATGCTCACCACGCTCCGGGAGAGAGCCAACACAGCCTTGGGCAACATCTGCGAGGCGGCTGTTGGTGAGCCGCACGCAGTCAACTATGCTGGCAATCTTCAGTTCTTCACTGACGTGGTGACGCAGCTGGAGGCGCGGTCGGTCAGGGCTGACAGGTTGGTGGAGGAGAGGAGCCGCGCCCTGCTCGGGCGCGCCTTTTCTCGCGTCTTCAGCCACCTCCGGAACATGGATCCCCACTTTGATTTTGACGCCGCCATCGCCCCAGTCCCCCAGGCCGTCCGAGGCGATCTAGCGCACTGGGTGGAAGACAATGTGGATGCTCTTATCAGGGCCTTCGCTTCAGACAATGACGACGTGATCATGGCGGCCGACGAGGGCGGCGTGGTGAACGGCCCTGACGCCACTGGCGGCGACACGGACAGCGATGGCGAGTTCAGCGATGCCAGCAACAGCTCAGGTGGTGCTCCTGAGAACGCATTGGGGGATTTATCCGACTGATTGTGCATCGTTCCTACTTCCTTACCCTGCATGAATAGAACTCAGGTTTTGGCCTGATGGCAGTGAGAGCATTTTGGAGGGGGAGCCCCTTTTGTAAAACTTGTGTTCATCGTATTAGTAGACGCTACATTTCCCATGCGCCCGCGCCAAGTGGTTGGCCTAAGCGACGCGCTGGTCGACTAGTTTACCTTTGTCCCGTGCTGGCCCTGAGGCAGCCTGTGGGAGGTTGTGGTGTCTCGAGTGTTCCCTGATTGGGTTCGTAGGATCTGCAGTAAAACACCCTCCTGAGAGGACACGTTGGCGGCAGTCTAGGCTGCGCGCAAGCTAGGCCTAACCCGGCTCGCGAGGGGCTCGCGAGGGGAGGCAGCTGAGGCGAAGTGGTAACCAAAACGCGAGAAATTGCTCGGACGAGACTAAGCACCCCTTCCCCAAACACACGCAAATCTCAAATTCGAATCCAACTTGCATCCAGCGGGGGAAAGCGACAACCAAAGGGAAAAGCAACGAAAGCAAACAAAAGGCCGCGTCCGGCACCTAATCTAGTCTTGGACGTCTTCTCACCAGCGCGGAGCTAAGTGCTGCCACTGGGCGTGGGAGGGAGCCCCAGGGCCTGAGGCCGGCACCCCTGAGACTCCGGGGCGTGTACAGCCCCACTCATTATTACGTGAGAGTGTCACGGGGCGGCGAGCTTCACAGGTACCGGGCCTTCTTCACAGGTACTGGCCTTGCTTCATATCGCCAGATGAGGGCCCCGCCTTGCGCCACACTCTAGTGCCATCAACGATGACCGGAAACCAGGACGCCACCGATGGGGTAGAGCGGTCGCCAGCGGTTACCCCGACGACCACGGGTCCTCCGCCGGGGGCAGACCCTGAGGCACCTCCCCAGCGAAGGGCCTACCTCCGGAGAACACCTTGCTCCGAACTCCGCGGTGGTGATGTCGGATCCCGGCCCCTCTCCTGCAGCACCCTGCGCCCTCCTCCCGAGGGGTAGGAGACTGTGGGAGCGGGGCAGCTGCTCGCTGTGGCGACCTGCACCTCCTGCGATCCATGGTTAGTGTATGCCTACTCCTGAAGAATTAGCGGTACCCGATAATCGTTGCCTCCAGCGTGGCCAGTGGGACCGTCCCGGGGCTCCCGGAAAGGCTCGGCTTCTTGCGCCTCGTCCCCCCAGCTTGGGCTGAGGAGCGAGCCTTGCTTGCTCTCGTGAGGGTGTCCTTGGTCCATCATGAGGGGCACGTATTCCTATGGCGCCCCCATCCCGAAGGCCATGCCGTAGTGCCCCGCGTGCCACGCGGTCCTGCCTGACGCGCCCACCGTGAGGTGGCAGCGCGGCTGTCCACTGGGGCCACCGGTCGTGTCGAGTCCTTCTTCTTCGCGGACCGGGAGCGGGGGCAGCGCCGCCACCGGTCCGGTGCTGACAGCTTCGCTGGCGCTGGGGTAGCCTTGGAGCCCGCGGGCGCGCGCGGAGCCCCCGCGCGGGCCGCCCTGGGCTTGAGATGGGAGCTGGGTGCAGAAGGGGTGAGCCCCCGAGGCAGTGAAGCCCAGGAGCTCCGCCACCCGCTCCAACAGCACGTCGCGGCCGCCCTCCAGCAGTCTGCACTGCAGCAGCTCTCGGGCCACCGTGAGCGCGGCCCTCGAGTTCGCCTGCTCCCGGCGGGTGTACGGTGTCGTGGTCGCGGCGTGATTGGAGGCCCTTGCTGCCGACCACGCCTGTCGTGGTGTGGGAGCTGTCGAAGCCTGTCCGCGTCGCCCGCGGCCCGCAGCGCCCTGCGGACCGCGAGCTGCATGGGGCATGGGGTCGCCCGAGGCGAGCGGTTCTATGCGGGCGGGCCACGCCGCCCATGGATCTGGGTTGCCCGCCTGGTCACCGGACATGACGATGACGACGGGACGGGGCACGAAGCGGTAGAAGGTGAATTCCGGCGCACCCCTACCTGGCGCGCCAAATGTCGGATTTTGGGTTCCGGCAGACCCTTGAGGTTCGAACACTAGGGTGCGCGCGGAGATCTCGCTTCCTACCTACCTGCACCCCTCCGCCTCGCTAAGATCTAAGCTATGGAAAGAACAACACAAGGGACACAGGGTTTATACTGGTTCGGGCCACCGTTGTGGTGTAATACCCTACTCCAGTTTGTGGCGTGGTGGATTGCCTCTTGGGCTGATGATGATGAATGATACAAGGAAGAACAGCCTCGCGAGGGCATGTTCCTGGCTGGGGCGATGAACTGCTGGGAGGAGTTCAGCCACCCTTCTCTCTCTCTCTCTCTGATCGAACCCCCTCTCCTCTATGGGTGGCTGGTCCTATTTATAGAGGCCCTGGTCCTCTTCCCAAATATCGAGCGGGAAGGGAGCCAACAATGGTGGGCTAATTTGAAGGGGGACAGCTAGTACTAGCTACCCTGACAAAAGTAGTCTTCGCCTGCACAAAGCTCTGGTGGTGACGCCGTCCTGGGCTCCACGATGACCTCCGTCTTGCAGTCTTCCTGGTCCTGGTCTCGTTGCACCGAAATGGCAACCTTTGCCTGATGCCTCGGTACTCCACAGCTGCGCTTGCCCCCTTTGCACCAAAGAGGAAAGGAGGACACTGCGCGGGCTGGCACCTGCCTGGCGCCCTTGGTCATCATGTCTTGTGTCATGGGCACCTCGTGAGGTACCCCGCCTTGATCTCTCCGCCTCCTCGTGAGCCAGCCTGATGAGGCCGCGCCTGAGGAAGCTCCGTGTCGTCCGCCCCGCGAGGCTTGGCCCCTCGCGAGGGTCTTGGGTCTGTGTTGATGAAGATGGGTCGTGCTGGGCCCCCCTTTGAGCCATGCCGCAGGCCGCAGGCAGGCAAGTCTGGGGACCCCCGTTCCCAGAACGCCGACAGAGGCCTAGGAAGGGGATGGCGCGGATCCGGGGAATACGCGGCAGTGGATGCCCACACGGAGAGGAGTACAAGGGTTCACTGGTTCGGCTGCGGTGTGAGGCTACCGTCGCCGCAGAATAACAGGGGGTGTGGTGAGTGGAGGGATGCCCTGCCAGCGATGGGAGTAGTAGGGGGCGGTGAGACCTGCGCGGCAGCACAGCCGGCCACGGGAGGCAGGAGCAGGCGGCAAGACCGGCGCCGCTTTAGGCGGCTGGAGCATGAAGACTAGAGGTTGGAGAAGCACGACGCCCGTTGGATGGACATCGTACGGTCACTGCAGCTACAATTGTTTATATTGACTAAGTTGACAAAGCCCTTGGCACGCGTCAACTTAGTAGGCCCATAGTGAGCTTCTGAAATGGTGCACCCCAGATGTTAGGGGGAAATCATTTTTTGGGCTGGTGAAGCTAGAATATCCTAGATTGAAGAAGAAGCACGGCATCCGTTGGATGGACATCCAACGGCCACTGCTGCTAGAACCGTGTGTTGACTATAAGTTGACAAATCCTTGCATACACGTCAACTCTTTTTTTTAGGGGACGCGTCAACTTAGTAAGGCCACAGGTGTGTGGCAGAGAACTTATAGCCCATTTGAGATTTGTAAGAATGTGCAGCCAATTTCTGAATTCTAATGGAATTTACTACAGCCCATTTACAGTTTGTTAAAAGTATAGCCCATTTCAACCAACCGTTCAAAACAGAATTCAATAAAAATTTCCCACATTATGATGGGATCCGAAATATTTTTATCTCAAAATTTCTAGTCAGATTAAATATAATTTCAATATAAATTTATATTACGTAAAAATCCAACGAAACATTGCGCTCGCAACAATTAATGAAATTAAAATTTTCAATATCCAAAAATAATATTTTATAAAGTAATTACGTGTTTGGTGCATTTTTTATAGTTACTGCCCAGTTTTTATAATTACATCCCATCTATTATTTCTTAAAGCCCATTTTCTTGATAAGCCTAATGCATCCCTCCTAGGAACGATTTGCAGCCCAGCGGGGCGGAGAATAACAACTTGACCTTGCCTGGGTATTCCTAAAAAAAAGTATAGCTTGGCTAGCCATTTTGAGCTTGAAAAAAATGAAGATCCGGGCTGGATATCTGGCCTGGGCTACACGGGCCATAGCCCGCCCAGTTAATAGTTGCAGTAATGTTTTAGTTGTTGTTTAGAGGAGAAAAATTAATATCCGGGCTAAACATCGCTCAAGAAAAACTCTACAGTGCTCACACCTCAAAAACACAAATACTGCTCGGGTTGCTTGGTCCCAGCTGTCGGCCGCTTCTTGTGCAATTCTCTTGTTTATTGACTACATAGGTTGACAATGGTGTGGGACCGTGATGTCAGGAAACCAGGAGGAAGCAAAAAATAGTTTTATATACTATTAAGGAGGCACTTGCATACGTGCGGCTATGGCCCTGGTGGGTCCCCACTGTCATCCTCTCCAAGTAAAGTCATCTCCTCATCCTCATGTTTGTTGACCATGTTGACAACGCGAGACGGCGGCGCCACGACGAGCGCAACAACTCGAAGGACGATGGAGAGGGCCTCGCGGGACCTATGGATGGTCTAATACAGTGCCCGCTGCTCATTCGGGAAGCCAGGATCATAGGGCCACATGTCTACGACGGCATTGTCGTTCGCTTGTTCACCAGTGCTCGTTGAGGAGACGGAGGTTGCAGCACAGGTCCTCCTGCGCTGGTAGCTCTTCCGCCATTAGGGTGTCGAAGTGCGGCCGCACCTGCTCTATGGTGAACACGGCATGAACCGGCTTGGATAGTGGCGCCGGCTCCTGGTCAGAAGCTACATACATCGTCTGATTGTCATCGCTCAGCTCGGCGAGGTAGCTGGCGAGCCAGCATGTCCGGCTGCTGGACCGACCCGCTGCCAAGCATGAGTCTGACTGCCCTGGCCCACCCAGACTGCCTCCCTCGCCCGCGCGCGCTTTCCGCCCGAAACGGTCAGCGCCGCCCGCCCCGCTTCCCAGTGCATGCGATTGCTCCGCCTTCAAACGACACAAGTGCCATCCGTCCATCCTTCTACCGCCCACATTAAAGATACGCGGTTGCCGAGGAGGCTACTCCGGGGCCACACGTCCGTCCCTCCGCCGCCCACCATTGCTATATAAATTGCTGCGCCGGCCATTGCCGCAGTCATCCGCATCCGTTCCTATTCTCCTGTCCACACCACTACTGCCCACCATGGCTTCCTCGCGCTCCAGCGCTCTTCGAGACGGGCGGACGATGGACCACAAGGAGATGGCAGCCATCGCCGCCGACTGGCTGGTCGGCAGGCAGCCGGAGGACGACGACGTCCCAATGGAGAACATGGTAGTCGACTATCCGGTGCCAACCCCCTCCTCGGCACCATCCTCGCCGGTGCATTGCACCATGACCATCGGCGAGGCCCATGCCCAATATATGGACACGGTGAAGCAGAAGCATGAGCAGCAGTTCCGGGAGGCGCAGGCCAACACCGCCTACAACCACTATCTCCTCCAGGAGCACCTGCAAGCGGAGGAGCAGATCGCCGCGGAGCGGGCGGAGCAGGAGGCGCTGCTCGACTCGTACCGCTCCGCCCGCGAGGGCCGCCTCGAGTGCGGGCGGTACCACATGCGGGTGGCGGAGGCTGCGGCCGCCTACAAAGAGGGCGATGAAGCGGGTGAGGCGCTGTTTGGCGAGACCGTGGACGAGGCAGAGGACAATGTCGGCGCTGACGAGTCCCCGCTCCGCTGGCGTCGACGAGGCCCCGCGGCACCAACAACGAGGCAGAGGACACCGCCGGCTCCGCCGAGGCCCCACCCTGCCGGCAACGAGGGGGGGATTTTCCTCGCTCCGCCTAGGTGCCGCCCACCGCCAACGAGACAGAGGACATCACCGGCTCCGCCGAGGCCCCGCCCCGCTGCCAACGAGGCCGCGCCGCACAGAAAACAAGGAAGAGTAGAACATGGTAGGTCGCCGCCACTCGGGTCCAAGTAAGGCCACCGCTGCTACCCTCCGGCACTGAGTTGTACATCATGGAGAAATTCTATGATTACAGGATGATTGAAGAGCGCTCCATGGTTGAGCAAGCTCATGAGATATAGTCATTTTCTAGTGAACTTGAGCACTTCAGTTGTATGCTACCGGACAAGTTTGTTGCCGGAGGTATCATCACTAAGCTTCCTCCTTCGTGGATCTGATTGGCACTCTTGATATGGAAGAAAAGGCGAGAGAAAAGGACACATGTGCTCGAGGAATTGAGGGAGGATCTAGTGCCAATCTGGTACAGAAGAACTTCCAGCCCCACAAGTTCAAGAACAAGAGCAAGTTTGATGGTAAAGCAAAGTTTGATGGCAAGAACAAGGCTGTGCAACACACGAAATTCAAGAAGAAGAATGACAAGAAGAAAGGTGTTTGTCATGTGGGGATCCTGATCATTGGGCTCCTAGTTGCCCTAATCACTATGACAAGCTAGGCGGGTTGACCACTAACGGCCGGTTAGCTTCTTGGCAGTGACGTGGAGTCAGAGAGCTATGTTGGAGAAGGATGTTGCTTCTAGTTAACTGCTGGTGCAGTTGGCTGACTGACACGTGGGCCCAACATGCATCTGGGCCACATGTCAGTTACGCAACTGCACCTGCAGTTAAGTCACTGAAGCTTTTGTTCGGCTCATCCGGACATAGGTGAGTACCTTTGGTTAATTAATTATACCTCCAGCGCACCCTTTTTAGTTGAAGAATGTATGAAATGTAATGAAATCTGGCATGTTTAAATGAAATCCGACCGTGTATGAATGAATTTATTTCGATTAGTTCAAATTCTTATGTCACTGGCATTGGATGAACATGCAAAACAATACGTACTAGCATTATTCCCAGGGTGATCACCTCGTTTGCAGCAGTTTCACATGTACTCCCTCCAGTCCTTTCTAGTCTGCATACAAGTTTTGTCTGCAGTCAAAGTATCTCTACTTTGACCAATCTCATAGAAAAAAGTATGCACTTTCACAATGTGCGAAGTAAAAAGGAACAGAAGGAGTACAAAGAGTTTGAGCAGCTTGTTAGCGTTCTTGTACATTGCAATCAAACACACAGGCCTGGCAATTCATAGAGAACATTCAAAACAATCGATGATTATGCATCTCAGCGATTCACATGTCAGAGCCAATATTTACTTCACAACTAAAGAATAAAGAAAAAATGGATCGACGCTGCTGATAGCAAAGGGCGTCCCATTCGAAAATATCAAACGCATGTCTTCTTGCTAAAATTAATGAGCAAAATTTGACAAGGTTTTCCCATTCCAAAATATCAAATGCCTACGATTGTGGAATGGGCAGGGTTTGCCATCAGTTTGGACATTGACATGGCACCTCGTGCTAAATAAACCAGTTGTTTTTTTTGTGCAGTTCCACAAAAATCAACCAAATTCACGCATAGCTTGTATGATTTCGCCCTTATATGTTGCAACGCCTTGAACTTATCGGCACCTCCTTTCTTGTGGTGGAAATGAATGACTCGATGTATTCATGAACATTTTGTGCAGTTCCCATTGAAATCAAGCTGAGCACCCATGTTTGCACAAATACAAAAAAAGTGATTAGTATAAAGCAAACTGTTCTATGAATTGACAGTTTAAACAGGCACCTACATGGTCCATGTAGAGCACACTTTTAGAAAAATGGAACTCACTGGAAAGAATCCTAGAACAACATTGTACTTGCACATCACAGCAAGAAAATGGAGATTTGTTAGTCCTTTTGAGCTAAACTTAGTTTGGTCTTGTGGGGGGTATTGTAACCATCCTTCAACTGCTCCTTCTGATGAGAAGATAGACAGGGCTTCTTCATCCTGGCATAATCGGAACTAGTCACTTCACGTACTCAATATTCTTATTTAGAGGAGGATGATCTTATTGTGCGAAGACAAGAGGATAGCTAAATGCTAGCATCCTTGTTTGCTCGAAAAAAAGGAAAGGAAATATTTAAAACAGCACAGATGAAGCACTTCTCAAGGACAATACCACTTTCTCATGACAGTATCTAAACAGTAGCACAACACCAATAGAGATGACAAAGCTCAATCATATGGATGAAATCCGTGGGCGAGTACCAACCTTTGTCAGGAGGCTTATCGTGTAGAGCATACAGATCAAGCACTTCTCCGGAACCATCTGTTGTTATCTACTGTGGTTGCCATGCTTTCTATATACTCCTTGGTTAGTTTAATGTTTCCAACATCTTCTTGTGCAGTTCCACTAAAATATATGGTATCTTCAAAGAAGACCCCTGTTTGCACAAGTAGAGATAATTATGTATTACATTAAGAGTGGCATCAAATCAGTGGCAAAACAATTGCTCGTTCCAGCCATAGCAATAAATGCAAAACTATATCATTACTTGTGTCATCACAGTTCCAGTGCTTCATTAGAGCACCAGGAGTTTATTTTTGTTTTTCTTCCGCTTGTTCTTCCCCTTCATCACTTGGTTCAATAACAGACAAGCTTCACCTTCAATGTAAGATTTGGCATGTCAAATAGGTTGCACAAGTATAGCACTAAACAATGACATCAATTTTCTGATGGAAGTGGCAAAATACAGGCCAACAGTTGTGAAATATCCTTGTCTTACCTCAATGGGATATTGCGGTGCACATACAGATTGGAAGTCTTGTCTCCATTTGTGCAGTTCACTAAAATCAAGCAACATTACCATACAAGTAGCACAACATATGAAAGCACACTGCAGAATCATGTGAAAGAAGGCTAGTACTGACCTCTCATGACATGGAATTCAAACAACTCACAAGAAGAAGATCTGAACCAAATTTGCCAACATGGATAGGAAGTAAGATCTCCTCTTGTGCAGTTCCACTAAGATCAAGCAATCAAGCAACATTGTCGGTGTGACACTTTGGTTGAACTGCACGAAACACTATTAAAACAAAAGTGTTTTGTGCAGTGCAACAAAAGGTCACAATGGCAACGAGGTGAAGTAGATAACTCTGTTTACACAGAGGTGCAAAGGAAACAACTAGTGGTCAATAACGATGGATGACACATAAGCCAACAAAAAGAAGCATCTACCTTATCTAAATGGTAAAGAAAGCAAGACAGTAGAATTTCTCAAACGGTGGCATTGACTAATATTAACAGAGAGATTATATTAACAATAAAATTCGTTAAACATGTAATTTGCTTTTAACTGTGGCATTGCATCAATTTTCCAGAGCATTATTAGATGGTGCTTGTTTACTGGGACATTTTGGTGGAGGGACTAAAAAAACTCCATGTCAGTCCCATCTAAACCAAACAGGAGGGACTTTTAGGGACTAAAAGTGGGCATTTGGGACTAAAGAAAGAAGACCCCGAGGGAGAGTCTTTTGGGGACTTTTTCCAACAGTTGCCCCTGCCACGCATCACACCTTGTCTCTATTAGTTCATTACTAGGGGTAACATGGTCTTTTAGCATGTCATTTAATAACCTCTAGTCCATGTTTAGTCCCTGGAACCAAGCAGGTAGGGACTAGGGAGTTTGTAACCAAACAGGGCCTTAGATTAACAGCAGCTAAAGAGTTGCACGGGACAGTGGATGCACCAACACCATGTGCATCTACCGATGTACTGGGGTGATGCCCAGTGTGTTGCAACAAAGAACAAACAACCAAGGAGCATATTTGTGTTGGTCCCAGTTTTGTTATCTTTAGACACCTTTCCCTATGTGAGCGCAGCAAATCTAGTCCTGCTCAAACTCTACAGCCTTGTCCCCCAAAACAAAAGATCAGTTCGTTACATATGTGTGTACTGCGTTTGTCATTGTTTTCCCTTTTTGACCAACGTAGGTGCTGGATAGCCAGTCTATACTAGTACTTTCCCCACTTCCTTTGCTCTATGAACCACGTCCTAGATTTATGCTATACAACTTTCCCCACTACTTTCCTCCATTCCAATCCTCTTTGAACCACGTCTTAGATTCATGCGATGTAACTTTCCCCACTACTTTCCCCCTTCCTTTCCTTTTTGAACCACGTCCTAGATTCATGCTATACAACTTCTCCCACTACTTTCCCCCATTCCTTTCCTCTTTGAACCACGTCCTAGATTCATGGTATACAACTTTCCCCACTACTTTCCTGTTTGATCCAACACCTAGATTCGAGTGCAGAAGTGTAAAAAGCCCACATGCAGCTAGAGCAATGCATGTGGAATAAGTAAATTATACCTTGAGGTTCTTGTGGTTCGGTGGGCGACCAGAGGCCGTTCGGCCCAAACTACGTATGGCGGCGAGGAAGAAGGGGTCGGAGGCCCTCCCGCACCGTCGCTGGGTGAAAGAGAACATCTGCACTGGTGGTGGATTCCCTCCCTTGCCGACGGCGACAGCGTTAAGCCTCCTTCCCTTCCCGGCAGACGGATCCTGCCGGCTCATTGACCAGCAGTGAGGGGAGAGAGAGAGAGAGGCCAACAAAGTCTTGTTTGGATCTGGAGAGGGTGAGAGAGTGTGAAGAGAGCAACTACAAGCGCTGAGGCTCCAACATGTATATATATACTGGAGAGAGTGTGAAGAGTGCAAACCCTAGAAAACAAGTGCCGAGGCTGCAGCGTATACGTGATGAGGTGATTATACGGTCACTACGAGATCGTATAGCTCCGTATCCATCCATTTTGACCAGTCAAAGAATCCTCCTGGCACCGCCCCAGATCACTTTCTCTCTCTGTCATGCGGGGCCTACCTGTCATTGGGTGGAAGAAAGAAGTCAAACAAAAACAAAATTATGCTCAAGTGTAGTTATCCAACCTGAGACCTCAAGTTTGATGAGCGAAAAGGCTAACCAGCTACACCACCCTCCCGTTATGTTCAATGAGAGGGAAATAACCTTTTATACATTCTTGCATTCGTGTGACAAGCATGACATGTTTTTTTTGCCTGCGAGTCATTGGGATTTAAATCATAATCGTGTCATGTGGCTTTGTTGGTAAGGTCTTTTGGGATTTAAACCAGTGTTGGTAGTATAGAAATAATGCAGCCTTAGTCACCTTACCTCTCTCCACGTAGTACGTTGGGTCCCACCAGTCAGAGGGTGAAACTGTAACACCCCGGATGTAACTTTCCCTATTTGTACTCCAACTCTTGCCGTTTCTGGCGTTAAGTTATTTTATTTTCTCGGGTTCGGGTCTTTGTCTCCGTGTGTTGTTATCGTTGTCATGCATCTCATATCATGTCATCATGTGCATTGCATTTGCATACGTGTTCATCTCATGCATTCAAGCATTTTCCCCATTGTCCGTTTTGCATTCCGGCGCTTCGTTCTCCTCCGGTGGTCATTTCTAGCTTTCTTTCGTGTGTGGGGATTAAACATTTCCGGATTGGACTGAGACTTGCCAAGCGGCCTTGGTTTAATACCGGTAGACCGCCTGTCAAGTTTCGTACCATTTGGACTTCGTTTGATACTCCAACGGTTAATCGAGGGACCAAAAAGGCCTCGTGTGTGTTGCAGCCCAACACCCCTCTAATTTAGCCCAAAACCCACCTAACTCTGCTCCATCATCTAGAGCGTTCGATCACGATCGCGTGGCCGAAAACCGCACCTCATTTGGACTCTCCTAGCTCCCTCTATGTCTATTTAAAGAACCCCCGAAATCCGGATCTTCTCCTCCCCCGAAACCCTAGCTCCATTCGTGTTCGCGCGCCGACGGACACGTCCGGGTCCTCCCCCGCCGCCGCCACGTGTCGCCCCCTCATTTGCCATCGCCGCCGCCCTCCGCCGCCGGCCCGGGAGCCTAGATCCGGCCCCCGAAGCCCACCTGCGTCGCACCGCCCGCGCCTTCTCCCCGCCGCCATCGCCTCCGTCGCCGGCGCCCTCCGGCCGTTGCCGTGCCAACTCCGGCGAGAGCTCCGCCGCGCCGCTCCGCTCCGGCTGAAGCTCCGCCGCCCCGCCGCCCGACGCGTCGTCGCCCGCCGCCTCCCGGCGCCGCCATCGCCAACCCCGGCGCCGGCCTCCTCCTCCATCCTCGCCGGCCCCGGCCGCCACCGGATGTCGGTGAACAGTGCGCCGCCGCCTCGGGAGGCGTGCGATCCAGATCTGAATCGCGATGAACAGTAAACCCTAGGTGATTTTTGTCAAAGTCCCGAAATGGCAGATTCAAGTGCCCCTGTTCGAGGCCTCGTAACTTTGCATCCGTAGCTCCGATTCATGCATATAGCATATCAAAATGTTCGTCTCAGAGAGTATATCATTTCATTCCATTGCATCATTTTCATTTGAGTTCATCTTGATGCCCGAAATGCTGTTAGAGAGGGCTACTTTAGTTAATTGTCAGATCTGTTACTCCGTTTAGCACTTTTGTCATTTTTTCCATGATTATTGTGTGCATGATATTCCCGTGAGTTCTACATGTGTTTTGTTAAGGGTTTTGTCATCTTTCCAGAGGTGCAACCCATGTATTTTTAGGATGTGTGTGGTGACTTGTGCAAGCTTGCAAAGTGAGGCACCCGGTAAATCTGTTTTCAGGGACTTAGTAGTTTCACCAAGTCCTGGGATTGTTTAGTCATGATGCCATATGTTCATGTTGTTTCCTAGTGATCCGTGCCTCTTTTGAGGATGATCAGTAAAGGAGTTTTGTTAATATTGTAGTGCTCTATCCATACATGTCTTTGTTTGCAATTATGGAGCACCCTTGCTTGAGTCAATCGAGCTCTACTTTTGCCTTCGTTGCGAATCTGGGCAGATCGTCAACTTGTTTGCGATTTTGCCGATGTTATTGTAGTTGATCCGTGCATGCTATGCCATTGTTCTTGCCATGTATAGCTTGCATTTTGTGCCTTCTTAAGGGATGTATGCTTGTCTTGCCATGACTTTCACCGTGGTGAGTGCATCGACCTCGTAAACATGCCTTCGTGAGTTATATTTCAGCATGTGTCAGTTTTCACTAAGTCTGAAAACTGATTATGTTTTTGCTATGTTCGTGTGCTTGTTAGTATATTTTCTGATCCCTTTTGGCTCAAGGTCACTAAGGGACTTTTGTTAAGCTTGTTGAGTAGCTCCATGCCATGTATTTCTTTGTCATGTTAAGGTCCTGTAGCATGTTGTTTTGTTGCTCCGAAGAGGGCTATATGATCTGAAATTCCAGACAAGTGTTAATTTCACTAAGTCTCAGATCTGTTTTACCATTTGTGTTTTTGCCATGCTTGTTTGAACCTGTTAATGGATGAATTGGCTGTAGCTCAGTGCTAGACTTTTGTTAAGCATCTTGAATGCTTCCCTGACATGTATTTTGATGCCATGTTTGAATGCTGTAGCATGTTCATCTCATTGCATTTAGATGCCTACTTGCTGTAAATCGCAGACCGGTGTCATAGTTGAATCGCTTGCCATTTCCAAACCGTAACTCCGATTCCGGCGTTCATTATATCGTTTTCAAGCGATTTCATCTCATCTTTCCAGTGGCACACTTGGATTTCCTGGTTGAGTCCAGGTTCGTGCATTTCCTATCATATCTTGCATTTGGCATCCCGCATCGCATCCCGCATAGCATATCATCATTTCATCATATTGCTTGTTCTTGCACGTGGTTGATTGTATCCTTGTTGCTTGTTCGTCTTGTTTGGGTAGAGCCGGGAGACGAGTTTGCTAAAGAGGAGCCCGTTGAGTTTGCTTTCGAGGATCCAGTCAACTCTGACAACTGTGCAGGCAAGATGATCATACCCTCGAAATCACTACTATCTTTGCTATGCTAGTTTGCTCGCTCTTTTCCTATGCCATTGCTACGATGCCTACCACTTGCTTGCAAGCCTCCCAAATTTCCATGTCAAACCTCTAACCCACCATTGTCCTAGCAAACCGTTGTTTGGCTATGTTACCGCTTTGCTCAGCCCCTCTTATAGCATTGCTAGTTGCAGGTGAAGATTGGAGGCCGTTCCTTGTTGGAACATTTATTTACTTGTTGGGATATCATCATATTGCTATGTTATCTTAATGCATCTATATACTTGGTAAAGGGTGGAAGGCTCGGCCTCTCGCCTAGTGTTTTGTTCCACTCTTGCCGCCCTAGTTTCCGTCATATCGGTGTTATGTTCCCGGATTTTGTGTTCCTTACGCGGTTGGGTTATAATGGGAACCCCTTGATAGTTCGCCTTGATTAAAGCTTTTCCAGAAATGCCCAACCTTGGTCTTACCATTTGCCACCTAGCCTCTTTTTCCCTCGGGTTTCCAGAGCCCGCGGGTCATCTTATTTTAAACCCCCCCGGGCCAGTGCTCCTCTGAGTGTTGGTCCAAACTAGAGTCCTGTGCAGCGCACCCTCGGGGAAACTCGAGGTTTGGTTTTAGTTGTATGGAGCGCTCATCTGAGTGTGCCCTGAGAAAGAGATATGTGCAGCTCCTATCGGGATTTGTCGGCACATTCGGGCGGTGTTGCTGGTCTTGTTTTAACCTGTCGAAGTGTCTTGAATTACCGAGATGCCGAGTCTGATCGGAACATCTTGGGAGGAGGTCTATTCCTTCATTGACCGTGAGAGCTTGTCATGGGCTAAGTTGGGACTCCCCTGCAGGGATTGAACTTTCGAAAGTCGTGCCCGCGGATATGGGCAGATGGGAATTTGTTAATGTCCGGTTGTAGATAACTTGAACCTTAACTTAATTAAAATGAATCGATTGAGTGTGTTACCATGATGGCCTCTTCTCGACAGAGTCCGGGAAGTGGAGACGGTGTTGGAGTAATGTTTGCGCAGGTTGCTCTCTAGTTTCTCGCTCGCGCTTTGCCTCCTCTTCTCGCTCTCCTTTGCGAATAAGTTAGCCACCATACTTGCTAGTCGCTTACTGCAGCTCCACTCATATTTTACCTTGCCTTACCTATAAGCTTAAATAGTCTTGATCGCGAGGGTGCAAGATTGCTGAGTCCCTGTGGCTCACAGATTACTATTACACCAGATGCAGGGCCCGATGATTCCGCTCCAGGAGACGTGTATGAGCTCAAGTGGGAGTTCGACAAAGACTCTCAACGTTACTATGTTTCCTTTCCCAATGATCAGTAGTGGTGCCCAGTTGGGGGTGAACGGGACCGTTGTCGCATGTTGGGTTCTCTTTTAATTTGGCGCCGTAGTCGGGCCATGAGTGTTTGGATGATGTAATGTTATTTATGCACTTGATTGACGTGGTGAGTGTAAGCCAACTATGTTATCTCCCTTTTTATTATCATATTACATGGGATGTTGTGAAGATTGCCTAACTTGCGACATATGCCTTCAATGCGATTATGTCTCTAAGTCGTGCCTCGACACGTGGGAGCTATAGTCGCATCGAGGGTGTTATAAGTTGGTAATCAGAGCCTTCCCCGACCTTAGGAGCCCCATTGCTTGATCGTTTTTAGCGGCCAAGTTGTGTCTAGAAAAATGTTTTGAGTCATTTAGGAATTATATATCGGAGAGATTTGGAATTCTTTTTACTTCCCAGTCTCCTCATCGCTCTGGTAAGGCATCCTGACGTAGAGTTTTGACTCTTCTCTTCTCAAATTTCACTAAAAAAAATTTTAGGATCACGCGGGTATGTTGGAATCGTTCCGATGGTTTTATGATGAGAACATTGACTTGGTGCCTCCTGTCAGGGGTTTAGTGGAAGTGTCCCGGGGAGTTGAGCTCTGAGGTGTTGTCATCATAATTTTATCGTTGCAGTTCTAGAATACCTGAGTTTAGTACGCCGACATCGAAAATCTCTTTTATGCAGTTCGTTGGTGAGATAACCTCAACGCCACCCAGTACTAGGGCGGGAGTTCGGGAGTATCGCCATAACTTGTATAACGGATGCTTTTCGAAGGTTGAGGTAGATGGTTTCCGAAGTTTTTCTTGGTTATGTGTTGAAGGATGGATACAGTTGGATGTAGGATTTGCTAGTTTGGGTGAGATATTATGCTTCCCCTGTATCCCCAACACCTGATTGCATAACCGGAAAGGTTCGGGAGTTTCATAGGTGGGAATTCTAGTAGCTCTAGTTCTTCTTCCACGGATATTGGTTTGAGATTGGGATTTCTTACCGATTATTCGTTCTTGATCCGTACCTTGTTGATTTATTTCTCTACCTTAATTCTACGTGGCTTCTCAATTTATGGATATGTGACCATTTCAAGAGGAATGCATTCGTTCATTTTGTTCGGATGTGAAGACTATATGTTGCAATTTTCATTCCGTTGGATTCAGCTTCAATATTTATCTGTCAATGTGCTAATGGATGTCAACCTCTTCAGGATGGCTCCTCCAACGCGCACGACTCCGAATCCTGATCCGCCACCACCTCCACCTCCTCCAGAGGCATGGCAAGCTGTGATGGCCGCAACCAATGCAAACACACAGTTGATCATGCAAATTCTCCAAGAGCGCAATCAAGGCAACCAAGGGAATCAAGGCAGCAATCAGAGTCACTTTGCTACACTCAACCAGTTCCTTGCTAACGGGCCAAAGACTTTCAGCAATTGTGTTGAGGCAATCGATGCTGACGATTGGCTTGTGGATCTGTGCAAGCATTTTGAATGCAGTAACGTCAGGCCTGAGGACTTTGTTAAGTTCGCTTCCTTCCAACTCAAAGATCAAGCTGCGGAATGGTTCCAGCGGTACAAGGACTCCAGAGGTGGACGTGTTATCACTTGGGATGATTTCCGTCGAGATTTCCGAGCTCATCATATTCCTCAGAGCGTGGTTGAAAGCAAGCGTGAGGAATTCCGCAATCTGAAGCAAGGCTCTTTGTCTGTCTATGACTACAACAAGTTGTTCCAGAAGCTCGCCCGCTTTGCCAAGAAGGACGTCCCTGATGAGAAGTGCATGATATACCAGTTCAGGGGTGGTCTCAGAGAAGAAATCCAGCTCGCTCTTGTTCTCTTTGAGCCCTTGAGGTACGATGAGTTCTACAACATGGCACTGAAGCAAGAGGCTGCTCAGTTGAGGTGTGATGCTTCCAAGAAGCGAGTCAGAGATGTTACTCCTTCTTCCTCTACTCAAGTGGCCAAGCAGCAGAAGTTTTGGCTTCCTCCTCCTCCATTCCGTCAGTCGTATCAGCAGAAGAGCAAAGGTGGCAGTGGTTCTTCCCACCCACCCAACCCTGGCTTTCAGAACAAGATTTCGTCTCAAGCTCCAAGATCGAGTGCTCCGTATCACCGTCCGCTTTCAGAGGTCACGTGCAACAAGTGCCAACAGAAGGGTCACTATGCCAACAAGTGTCTCAACCAGAGGCGTCTTCCTCCTCCTCCTCCTGTGAGATCGGCAAGTACAGCTGTGGTCAAGCATAACCCCAAGTTCGCCAAGGTCAATATGGTGAATGTAGCTCAGGCAGAGGACTCACCAGATGTCATCATGGGTAACCTTCCTGTTAATGATATTCCTGCAGAAGTTCTTTTTGACACGGGTGCATCGCATTGCTTCATTTCCAAACCTTTTGCATCAAAGTATGAGTGTGATTATCAGTATCTGCAAAGTTCCTTGCAAATTGTGTCACCAGGCAAGCAGATGACAGCTAACACCTGCATCCCTGAGGTTACTATCACATTGGGTGACTACAAGTTCCTTTCTTCCCCAATTGTTCTTGGTAACTCGGATATTGATCTTATTCTCGGAATGGATTGGCTTTCTAAGCACAAGGCACATCTTGATTGTGCTGCCAGGCAGATTCAATTAACTCATTCGTCTGAGGATGTAATTGTCTTTGCCGCTTGGGATAATACCATCCGTCTATTTTCTCTCAATGAGAAGGGTGAATTGGATGCCATCTCGCAAATTCCAGTCGTTTGCGAATATCAAGACGTCTTTCCAGAAGAGCTTCCAGGAATGCCTCCACACCGGCCAGTTGAATTCGTTATTGATCTTGAGCCTGGCACGGAACCTGTGTGCAAACGTCCTTACAAGCTCGGACCTGAAGAGTTGAAGGAGCTGAAGAACCAACTCGATATTCAAGAGAAAATGGGTCTCATCCAGCCTAGTTCTTCTCCTTGGGGTTGTGGTGTTCTTTTTGTGAAGAAGAAGGATGGAACGGACCGACTTTGTGTTGATTACCGTCCAGTGAACAAGAAGACCATCAAGAACAAATACCCACTTCCCAACATCAATGAGCTGTTCGAACAACTCAAAGGTGCCCAAGTATTCTCCAAGCTTGATCTCTGTATGGGTTATCACCAGATTCACATTCCTGAAGAAGATATTCCCAAGACAGCATTCAGAACTAGCTTTGGTTCATATGAATACACTGTCATGTCTTTTGGCCTCGCCAACGCTCCTCCGACGTTCTCTCGCATGATGAACTTCATCTTCAACGCCTACACCAATGACTTCGTTTTGGTCTATCTCGACGACATTCTGGTTTTCTCAAAGAACAAGGAAGATCATGCCAAGCATTTGCGTTTGGTTCTTGATAAGCTCAGAGAACATCAGTTCTACGCCAAGTTCTCCAAGTGTGAATTTTGGCTTGATGAGGTTCTTTATCTTGGTCATATCATCTCTGCCAAGGGCATTGCCGTGAATCCTGAGAAGGTGTCTGCAATTGTGAATTGGGAACCTCCTCAGAACGTGAAGCAACTCCGCAGTTTTCTCGGTCTCGCAAGCTATTGTCGAAGATTCGTTGAAAACTTTTCTAAGATCGCGAAGCCTCTCTCTAATCTTCTCCAGAAGCACGTCAAGTATGTTTGGTCTCCGGAGTGTGACATTGCTTTCAACACTTTGAAAGAGAAATTGATCACTGCTCTAGTTCTGACTCCGCCTGATGAATCCAAGCCGTACGAGGTCTTTTGTGATGCCTCTCTCCAAGGTCTTGGCGCAGTATTGATGCAAGAGAAGAAAGTTGTTGCTTATACATCTCGCCAGTTGAAGCCTAATGAGAAGAACTACCCCACTCATGATCTCGAGTTGGCGGCAGTTGTGCATGCTCTTTTGACTTGGAGACATCTTCTATTGGGAAGAAAAGTGGATATTTTTACTGATCACAAGAGTCTCAAGTACATCTTCACTCATCCTAATCTCAACCTCAGGCAAACTCGATGGGTCGAAATGATTCAAGAGTATAATCCGAGTATCGAGTATACTCCAGGCAAGGACAATGTGATTGCTGACGCATTGAGCAGGAAGGCTTACTGCAACAGTCTGATTCTCAAGCCTTATCAACCCGAGCTTTGTGAAGCTTTCCGCAAACTTAATCTGCAAGTTGTTCCTCAAGGTTTCCTCGCCAACCTTCAAGTCTCTCCTACCTTAGAACACCAGATTCGCCAAGCCCAGCTTCTTGATGCTATGGTGGAAAAGGTGAAGATTGGGATTGCCAAGAGTCAACCCAAGTACAAGTGCTACCGCCTTGATGACAAGGACACTCTCTTCTTCGAGGATCGAATTGTTGTGCCCAAAGGTGAACTTCGTAAAGTGATCATGAACGAGGCTCACAATTCTCTCCTCTCCATCCACCCTGGGAGCACGAAGATGTATCAGGACCTCAAGCAAGCTTATTGGTGGACTCGAATGAAGCGCGAGATCGCTCAATTCGTGAATGAATGTGATGTCTGCAGAAGAGTGAAGGCAGAACACCAAAGGCCAGCAGGTCTCCTCCAACCTCTTGCCATTCCAGAATGGAAGTTTGACCACATTGAAATGGACTTCGTGACCGGGTTTCCATAGTCCAAGCGTGGCAATGATGCTATATTCGTTGTCATCGACAAACTCACCAAAGTGGCTCATTTTCTTCCTATTAAAGAGTCGATCACTGCAGCTCAATTGGCAGAACTCTATACCTCTCGTATTGTCTCTCTGCACGGTATTCCACAAGTGATCTCTTCAGACCGTGGCAGCATCTTTACCTTGAAGTTTTGGGATTCTTTTCAGAAGGCCATGGGCACTAACATCTGCTTCAGCACAGCTTTCCATCCTCAAACAAGCGGTCAAGTCCAGCGTGTCAACCAGATTCTTGAAGATATGCTCAGGGCTTGTGTGATCTCCTTCGGCATGAAGTGGGAGGATTGTCTTCCTTATGCTGAATTCTCCTACAACAACAGTTTTCAAGCAAGTTCGGGCAAGGCCCCTTTTGAAATTCTGTATGGCAGGAAGTGCCGTACCCCTCTCAACTGGTCTAAAACCGGTGAACGTCAGCTTTTGGGTAATGACTTAATCACAGAGGCAGAAGAAATGTGCAAAGTCATTCATGATAACCTCAAAGCAGCCCAATCCCGTCAGAAGAGCTACTATGATAGTAAGCACCGCGATTTGGCTTTCGAGATCGGAGATCATGTTTACCTCCGCGTCTCTCCTATGAAAGGTACTCGTCGCTTCGGTATCAAAGGGAAGCTTGCCCCTAGATACGTGGGACCTTTCAAGATTGTCAGCAAGAGAGGCGACCTCACCTATCAACTCGAGCTTCCTTCAAACTTTGCAAATGTTCATGATGTGTTCCATGTCTCTCAGCTCCGAAAGTGCTTCAAGACGCCTGACCGCACCGTCAACTTCGAGGACATTGAGCTCCAAGAAGATCTCTCCTATCGTGAGCACCCCGTTGCTATCCTTGAAGAGACTGAACGCAAGACTCGCAACAAGTCGATCAAGTTCCTCAAAGTCAAGTGGTCACACCATTCCGACCGTGAAGCTACCTGGGAACGCGAGGATCACCTCCGTTCTGAGTACCCGGCGTTCTTTCAGTCCTAGATCTCGGGACGAGATCCTTTCGTAGTGGTGGAGTGTTGTAACACCCCGGATGTAACTTTCCCTATTTGTACTCCAACTCTTGCCGTTTCCGGCGTTAAGTTATTTTATTTTCTTGGGTTCGGGTCTTTGTCTCCGTGTGTTGTTATCATTGTCATGCATCTCATATCATGTCATCATGTGCATTGCATTTTCATACGTGTTCATCTCATGCATTCGAGCATTTTCCCCGTTGTCCGTTTTGCATTCCGGCGCTTCGTTCTCCTCCGATGGTCATTTCTAGCTTTCTTTCGTGTGTGGGGATTAAACATTTCCGGATTGGACCGAGACTTGCCAAGCGGCCTTGGTTTACTACCGGTAGGCCGCCTGTCAAGTTTCGTACCATTTGGACTTCGTTTGATACTCCAACGGTTAATCGAGGGACCGAAAAGGCCTCGTGTGTGTTGCAGCCCAACACCCCTCCAATTTAGCCCAAAACCCACCTAACTCTGCTCCATCATCTAGAGCGTTCGATCACGATCGCGTGGCCGAAAACCGCACCTCATTTGGACTCTCCTAGCTCCCTCTATGTCTATTTAAAGAACCCCCGAAATCCGGATCTTCTCCTCCCCCGAAACCCTAGCTCCATTCGTATTCGCGCGCCGCCGGACAAAACCGCGCCGACGGACACGTCCGGGTCCTCCCCCGCCGCCGCCACGTGTCGCCCCCTCATTTGCCATCGCCGCCGCCCTCCGCCGCCGGCCCGGGAGCCTAGATCCGGCCCCCGAAGCCCACCTGCGTCGCGCCGCCCGCGCCTTCTCCCCGCCGCCATCGCCTCCGTCGCCGGCGCCCTCCGGCCGTTGCCGTGCCAACTCCGGCGAGAGCTCCGCCGCGCCGCTCCGCTCCGACTGAAGCTCCGCCGCCCCGCCGCCCGACGCGTCGTCGCCCGCCGCCTCCCGGCGCCGCCATCGCCAACCCCGGCGCCGGCCTCCTCCTCCATCCTCGCCGGCCCCGGCCGCCACCGGATGTCGGTGAACAGTGCGCCGCCGCCTCGGGAGGCGTGCGATCCAGATCTGAATCGCGATGAACAGTAAATCCTAGGTGATTTTTGTCAAAGTCCCGAAATGGCAGATTCAAGTGCCCCTGTTCGAGGCCTCGTAACTTTGCATCCGTAGCTCCGATTCATGCATATAGCATATCAAAATGTTCGTTTCAGAGAGTACATCATTTCATTCCAGTGCATCATTTTCATTTGAGTTCATCTTGATGCCCGAAATGCTGTTAGAGAGGGCTACTTTAGTTAATTGTCAGATCTGTTACTCCGTTTAGCACTTTTGTCATTTTTTCCATGATTATTGTGTGCATGATATTCCCGTGAGTTCTACATGTGTTTTGTTAAGGGTTTTGTCATCTTTCCAGAGGTGCAACCCATGTATTTTTAGGATGTGTGTGGTGACTTGTGCAAGCTTGCAAAGTGAGGCACCCGGTAAATCTGTTTTCAGGGACTTAGTAGTTTCACCAAGTCCTGGGATTGTTTAGTCATGATGCCATATGTTCATGTTGTTTCCTAGTGATCCGTGCCTCTTTTGAGGATGATCAGTAAAGGAGTTTTGTTAATATTGTAGTGCTCTATCCATACATGTCTTTGTTTGCAATTATGGAGCACCCTTGCTTGAGTCAATCGAGCTCTACTTTTGCTTCGTTGCGAATCTGGGCAGATCGTCAACTTGTTTGCGATTTTGCCAATGTTATTGTAGTTGATCCGTGCATGATATGCCATTGTTCTTGCCATGTCTAGCTTGCATTTTGTTCCTTCTTAAGGGATGTATGCTTGTCTTGCCATGACTTGCACCGTGGTGAGTGCATCGACCTCGTAAACATGCCTTCGTGAGTTATATTTCAGCATGTGTCAGTTTTCACTAAGTCTGAAAACTGATTATGTTTTTGCTATGTTCGTGTGCTTGTTAGTATATTTTCTGATCCCTTTTGGCTCAAGGTCACTAAGGGACTTTTTTTAAGCTTGTTGAGTAGCTCCATGCCATGTCTTTCTTTGTCATGTTAAGGTCCTGTAGCATGTTGTTTTGTTGCTCCGAAGAGGGCTATATGATCTGAAATTCCAGACAAGTGTTAATTTCACTAAGTCTCAGATCTGTTTTACCATTTGTGTTTTTGCCATGCTTGTTTGAACCTGTTAATGGATGAATTGGCTGTAGCTCAGTGCTAGACTTTTGTTAAGCATCTTGAATGCTTCCCTGACATGTATTTTGATGCCATGTTTGAATGCTGTAGCATGTTCATCTCATTGCATTTAGATGCCTACTTGCTGTAAATCGCAGACCGGTGTCATAGTTGAATCGCTTGCCATTTCCAAACCGTAACTCCGATTCCGGCGTTCATTATATCGTTTTCAAGCGATTTCATCTCATCTTTCCAGTGGCACACTTGGATTTCCTGGTTGAGGCCAGGTTCGTGCATTTCCTGTCATATCTTGCATTTGGCATCCCGCATCGCATCCCGCATAGCATATCATCATTTCATCATATTGCTTGTTCTTGCACGTGGTTGATTGTATCCTTGTTGCTTGTTTGTCTTGTTTGGGTAGAGTCGGGAGACGAGTTTGCTAAGGAGGAGCCCGTTGAGTTTGCTTTCGAGGATCCAGTCAACTCTGACAACTGTGCAGGCAAGATGATCATACCCTCGAAATCACTACTATCTTTGCTATGCTAGTTTGCTCGCTCTTTTCCTATGCCATTGCTACGATGCCTACCACTTGCTTGCAAGCCTCCCAAATTTCCATGTCAAACCTCTAACCCACCATTGTCCTAGCAAACCGTTGTTTGGCTATATTACCGCTTTGCTCAGCCCCTCTTATAGCGTTGCTAGTTGCAGGTGAAGATTGGAGGCCGTTCCTTGTTGGAACATTTATTTACTTGTTGGGATATCATCATATTGCTATGTTATCTTAATGCATCTATATACTTGGTAAAGGGTGGAAGGCTCGGCCTCTCGCCTAGTGTTTTGTTCCACTCTTGCCGCCCTAGTTTCCGTCATATCGGTGTTATGTTCCCGGATTTTGTGTTCCTTACGCGGTTGGGTTATAATGGGAACCCCTTGATAGTTCGCCTTGATTAAAGCTTTTCCAGAAATGCCCAACCTTGGTCTTACCATTTGCCACCTAGCCTCTTTTTCCCTCGGGTTTCCAGAGCCCGCGGGTCATCTTATTTTAAACCCCCCCGGGCCAGTGCTCCTCTGAGTGTTGGTCCAAACTAGAGTCCTGTGCAGCGCACCCTCGGGGAAACTCGAGGTTTGGTTTTAGTTGTATGGAGCGCTCATCTGAGTGTGCCCTGAGAAAGAGATATGTGCAGCTCCTATCGGGATTTGTCGGCACATTCGGGCGGTGTTGCCGGTCTTGTTTTAACCTGTCGAAGTGTCTTGAATTACCGAGATGCCGAGTCTGATCGGAACGTCTTGGGAGGAGGTGTATTCCTTCATTGACCGTGAGAGCTTGTCATGGGCTAAGTTGGGACTCCCCTGCAGGGATTGAACTTTCGAAAGCCGTGCCCGCGGATATGGGCAGATGGGAATTTGTTAATGTCCGGTTGTAGATAACTTGAACCTTAACTTAATTAAAATGAATCGACTGAGTGTGTTACCATGATGGCCTCTTCTCGACAGAGTCCGGGAAGTGGAGACGGTGTTGGAGTAATGTTTGCGCAGGTTGCTCTCTAGTTTCTCGCTCGCGCTTTGCCTCCTCTTCTCGCTCTCCTTTGCGAATAAGTTAGCCACCATACTTGCTAGTCGCTTACTGCAGCTCCACTCATATTTTACCTTGCCTTACCTATAAGCTTAAATAGTCTTGATCGCGAGGGTGCGAGATTGCTGAGTCCCTGTGGCTCACAGATTACTATTACACCAGATGCAAGGCCCGATGATTCCGCTCCAGGATACGCGTATGAGCTCAAGTGGGAGTTCGATGAAGACTCTCAATGTTACTATGTTTCCTTTCCCGTTGATCAGTAGTGGTGCCCAGTTGGGGGTGAACGGGACCGTTGTCGCATGTTGGGTTCTCTTTTATTTTGGCGCCGTAGTCGGGCCATGAGTGTTTGGATGATGTAATGTTATTTATGAACTTGATTGACGTGGCGAGTGTAAGCCAACTATGTTATCTCCCTTTTTATTATCATATTACATGGGATGTTGTGAAGATTGCCTAACTTGCGACATATGCCTTCAATGCGATTATGTCTCTAAGTCGTGCCTCGACACGTGGGAGCTATAGTCGCATCGAGGGAGTTATAGTGAAACAAACAAATTAATAAGAAAAATTAAAAGTGACAGCGGTGTATCTTACCTCACACATCTCGCTACTGCTCGTGAACATTGTCCAATTGATCCCTCTGTTCGCTCACGTACTATTTTAAGTGAATCCTTATTATAACATGCACACAATTTTGGGCACTTGTATTCGACCTAAGTCAGTGTGCCACCATATCTCGTACTACTCCCTCCGTCTAGGTGTAATAAGTCACATTAGAAGGTGCAGGGGACCAAGGTGCAAGCAGATTGGAGAAGGAGAAACTTGACCGGTCATTCCTCCAATCAAAGCCCTGATTTCTGTCTCTAAACGCAACAATTAATCCCAACAACTAAGAGATGCCGTTTTAGCTACCATGCAGGGCCACGTGTTAACTCGCATGCAAGCCGACTTTGATTTCTTGACTGATCAACGCGTAGTTACGCTCCATGCATTGGGTTTCCGGGGGAGATAACAAGGCAGAGTAAGGAGTGTTTGGTTACATTGCTTAGGCTGGTCATAGTGGTGAGTAACTTGGACTAGTACAACATGCATATGTTACTAGTCTATGTTACTACTACGCGAAGTTTGCCGTCGGAAGCGAGCCGATCTGGCTCTCCTAAGCTAGCAAGGTTTTTCTAGCCCACCCAAGCTACCGGGCCCACAAAAGCTAACATATCTTAACAGTTCCAAACGCCTAACCTTGCCAGGCTATGCTATAAGCTGTTCTTGCTAAGGATCCAAACGCTCCCTAAGTAACAACGCTCGCTAGCAATGAGGCCAGGAGGGGATTGAGATGCGAAGTTAATGGACGACGCCTAAACATTTTGGGAATATCTGATTTCCGTAGGATGACTTAACACCTAGACGGAGGGAGTACTACTCCTCAGTCCAGGTTTGATGGAATATTCGTCACCTCTTCTCTTCTTGTACGTACTCCATTTGTATCTCACTTCCTGTGGCTTCGCACTCACACGATTTTCCTATTCTATGAACCTGTGTGTGCGTGTGCGTGTGTGTGTTTAACAGCATGTGTGTGTTACACAGAGCGACAGATCGACCTACTCCTACAGAGAGATGGTGTGTAGTGTACAATTTTAGCCGCGAGAGTCGGTGCATCCTCTCGTTTCCGGACGTCCGGTAGGGACAGGCGGACAGCTGCCACGCCCGCTCCTGACCAGCCTGGCCCACCCAAAGCCCCTCCATCGCCCGCGCGCGCTTCCCGCCCGAAACAATCAGCGCCGCTCCAAAGAATCGGTGCTGCATTCATGCCCGTGCAGAGTTGTCGGTGTTCTGGGAACGGGGGTCCCCAGACTTGCCTGCCTGCGGCCTGCGGCATGGCTCAAAGGGGGGCCCAGCACGGCCCATCTTCATCAACACAGACCCAAGACCCTCGCGAGGGGCCAAGCCTCGCGGGGCGGACGACATGGAGCTTCCTCAAGCATGGCCTCATCAGGCTAGCTCGCGAGGAGGCGGAGAGATCAAGGCGGGGTACCTCACGAGGTGCCTGTGACGCAAGCCATGACGACCAAGGGCGCCAGGCGGGTGCCAGCCCGCGCAGTGTCCTCCTTTCCTCTTTGGTGCAAAGGGGGCAAGTGCAGCCGCGGAGTACCAAGGCATCAGGCAAAGGTTGCCATTTCGGTGCAACGATACCAAGAACAGGAAGACTGCAAGACGGAGGTCATCGTGGAGCCCAAGACGGCGTCACCACCAGAGCTTTGTGCAAGCAAAGACTACTTTTGTCAGGGTAGCTAGTACTAGCTGTCCCCCTTCAAATTAGCCCGCCATTGTTGGCTCCCTTCCCGCTCGATATTTGGGAAGAGGACCGGGGCCTCTATAAATAGGACCATCCACCCACAGAAGAGAGGGGTCTGGGGGGAAGGCTTAAGAAGTGGGGTTCGGAAGAGGAGGTTAAGAGGAGAGGTTCGATCAGAGAGAGAGAGAGAGAAGGGTGGCTGAACTCCTCCCAGCAGCTCATCGCCCCAGCCAAGAACAGACCCTCGTGAGGCTGTTCTTCCTTGTATCATTCATCATCATCAGCCCAAGAGGCAATCCACCACACCACAAACTGGAGTACGGTATTACACCACAACGGTGGCCCGAACCAGTATAAACCCTGTGTCTCTTGTGTTGTTGTTTTCATAGCTTAGATCTTAGCGAGGCAGAGGGGTGCAGGTAGGTAGGAAGCGAAATCTCCGTGCGCACCCCAGTGTTCGAACCTCAAGGGTCTGCCGGAACCCGAAATCCGACATTTGGCGTGCCAGGTAGGGGTGCGCCGCAATTCGTCTTCCACCGCCCCGTTCTCCTCCGACCATCGCACCCATGTCCGACACTCGCCGGGCCGCTCTCGCTTCACGCGTCGCCCAGCTGGCTCCTGTCGGCGGGTGTCCTCACCGTTCCCCGTCACCTGCCGTCAAGGCCGCCACCGGCCCGGCAGGGGACGAGCAGCAAGCATCATCTCAGCATCCGTCCGTGCGGCAAGACGGCCGCACCGCAACTCCCTCGCTCCCCACGGCTGGTTCTTCGTCCCGCGCGCTCCGCGCACCCATGGTGGCTCGAGCTGCGCTCATCGCGGCAAACGAGCTCCTGCGCTACCGCCCCGTCGACGACGTCTACGAAGAATGGCTCGACCACATCGCCGAGCTCGTCCGCGCCGCATGGGGCTCTCCTGCGCTGTCCGTTTCACTGCATCGCGCCCCGCCCCGCGCGGGCGACGAAGCTCCGGCGGCGCCCCGGCCGCCTCCTCCTCAAGAAGGCGCCATGGCTCCAAGGCGCGTGGCCCCTGGGTGGAACCCGCTCTGTCAGGTGCCAGCGCAGCAAGAGCAGAGCTGCCAGGAAGTCCCTCGCCCGCAAGAAGCTGCACGGGCGCTCCCTGCTCCAGCACGTCGCGACCATGCTCCTGCTCCCGCACGTCAAGACCCAGCTGCAGCGCGTGGGGACATGCAAGACCAAGCTCTCCGTCACCCAAGGCTTCCGTGGCCACAGCAGGCTGTCGTGCCTTCACCGCCAAGCTACGCAGTGTCACATGGCCCGGCAAGTTCAAGCCAGACCTGCCTCCTCGCTACGACGGCACGGCTGACCCTGTGGAGTTCCTCCAGCTCTACGAGCTGGGCATCGAAGCTGCCAACGGAGATGAGAAGGTCATGGCGAACTGGTTTCCCATGGCACTCAAGGATGGGGCACGCACCTGGCTCCTGAACCTGGCTCCAGGCACGATCTCCTCCTGGGACGAGATGCGCACCCGCTTCATTGCCAACTTCCAAGGTACTCGCGACTGGCCACCCGCCGTGAGTGACATGCGCCGCATCAAGCAACAACCCGGGGAGACCCTGCAGAAGTACATCCAGGGCTTCAACAACGCACGCCTCAAGATTCCCAGGGTGACTGAGGAGGCCATCATCTCAGCCTTCTCCGACAGCGTGCGCGATGTCAAGATGAAGGAGGAGCTGGCGATGCATGAAGACCTGTGCACTTCTTTGGAGCTGTTCAACTTGGCAACCAAGTGCGCCAGGGCTGAGGAAGGGTGTCTCTCCCTCCTCGAGCTTCCTGCCGCGGACCCGGAAGAGAAGAAGCCCAAGGCCAAGGATGTGAAGCGCAAGGGGGCTGTCGTGCTCGCGGCAGAACCAGACACCAAGCGGGGCAGAGATCAGCCCGAACCTTCCAAGGGCAGCCGGTACTGTGTGTACCACGACCTCCACACCCACAACACCAACGAATGTCAAGAGCTCCGAGCCGTGCGAGAAGGAAGGATCGGCCGTCGCCCCGACCGCGGTGACCGGGGTTACGGTCGAGGAGGAGGAAGGAATGCAGGACGCTGGGAAGACCGTGGCCCGCGCCAAGGGTGGCATGATCAACCTCACGAGGATCGCTGGCAAGACCCGCCTCGCGAGGGAGACTGGAGGGGTCGGCCTCGCGAGGATCGCCCGCAAGGCAACGCAGGCCTCCCTCCGCTGTCGCCGCAACCAAGGAGAAACGAGGACCGCCACCAGGACAAGGAGGTTGGGGGCTTCCAGGAGCCGCGCGCCATCGCCTGCATCCTGGGCGGGGCTCAAGCCCCAGCCTCTCAACGCATCTTCAAGCAGTTCGCCCGCGAAGTGAATGCAGTCCTCCCAAGCTCGAAGCCACGCGCCCTCTCAGGTGGTCGGCGTGCGCCATCACGTTCAGCTCAGCAGATCAGCTCAAGTGTGCGGCTACAGCCGGAGTCCTCTCGATGCTTTGTTCCCCAATCATCAGCAACGTGGTGGTCACCAGGACCCTCATCGATGGCGGGGCAGGGCTCAACGTCCTGTCCGTGGAAACATTCAACAATCTCCAAGTGCCCTACAGCCAACTTCAGCCAACCAAGCCTTTCTCCGGAGTCACCGACGGCTCCACGGTCCCGATTGGGCAGGTCCGCCTCCTTGTCACCTTCGGGGCACGCGACAACTACCGCACCGAGCTCATCGACTTCGACGTCGCTCACATTCGCCTGCCGTACAACGCCATCCTCGGGTACCCAGCGCTGGCCAAGTTCATGGCCGTAACTCACCACGGCTACAACGTCCTCAAGATGCCAGGAAGTGGCGGAGTCATCACGGTGCCCTGTGAAGAGAAGGATGCGGTGTGTTCCCTGGAACGAGCCTTTCAGGCCGCGTCACTGGAAGACCCGGATCGCGGAAGCAGGAGGCTTCCCGAGACCGCCCCCAATAAGAAGACATCGTCCGGCCCGGCTCCTCAGGAGGCAGGCCCCTCAGGGCCCGTGCCTGCCCAGGGGGAACCTCCTTCCATCACATAGGAAAGCGCGCCCGGCGCCCTCCTCAGGCAGGGCTCTCCCCTGGAGGGCCACCGACCTGTCTAGGGTCACGAGGGAGGCGCTTGGGCACAACATGGAGGCGTGTTTCGAAGCACGTCTCCCTCGAGGAGTAAGGCAAGGAGAGCCAGACCCTCAAGAGTTCGTCAGCAAGGCCATTCAGGAGCTACAGGAGTCAAGAGTCATGAAAGGCGGCCGCTGTCTACTAGCAGTGGCTCCCCATCCAGGCGAGGATGGCGGGCTGCGCGTCTGCATCGACATACCAGGGCTCAACCGAGTTGCCTCCCTGGAGCGCCTCTGGCCCTCGCGCGCGGGGCGCTGCGGAGGTCCACCCCACAGCTACGTTCGCATGCCTTACGGCTTGCCGAACGCGGCTGCCATGTACCAGCGCCTCATGAGGGGCATCATGGAGGCATAAGAGGCCAGGCGTTCCGCAGCCCTGGTGGAGATAGAGATGGTCCGCGGGGAGCTGCCAGCACCTCCGGAGCCTCCCGAGGCCCCCGGGCCTGGGGGCTCGTGAGGATCGGCTTCCGCAGCCCACCGAGTCTCCTACACCAACACCCCTTCGTCCTCAACGTCATCAGGTGACATCTTTCAAGTTTCACTTCCAGCTGGGAGCACCCCCAGGGCTGCATTATTCCCAGGCCGCGTGGGTCCGTCCCTGCGGCATGTATCCCTTTTACTTCATGTTGTTAGCTTACCTTATTGGGGGCGCCCCTCGGGCTGCATGATCCCCAAGTCGCTTGGGCCTGACCCAGTGATGTCTGCCTTCCCAGCATCTATTTGAACGAATACACTCCTTCGCGGCTAATGTGTTTTACCTAGTTGCCTGCTCAGCTGACGCCAACTAACGGAGCTGCTCCCAAACGGCACGATGCTTGTGCATGGGTCCGTCCCTGCAACGCCGACAAACCTGAATGGCTGAGCTCTGGCCACGGCAGCCCCGCATAGCGTCACCTCGTCAAGCCTTCAGTGCCTCATTACCCCTCGGAAGCAACCAACGGCTGACTGTCAATTGTCATGGCAACCCCTCGTTTTTTCTATGATGGGTCTACAGGATCTCCTAAAGGAGCTGCGTCAGGCGAGGCCCTTGCGGTGTCTCCTCCACTCTCGTCCGCGCGAACCGCTTGCACGTTAAAGGGGGGTGCCTGAGCATCACGACTCAGGGCTCCTACTGGCTCTCCAGCCCTCACCCTCTGGCCTTGTCCACGGCATCGCGACCTGGCATACCAGCGACGGCTAAGACTCGCTCGAGGGACGGGACCCGAGGACGTAGAGCAAAAAGGGGAGAAAAGGCGAGAGGGGAGAGACACACGAGGTCCTCGCCGAGCAACCTCGCGCCTGCCGATGCACGGACCCGGCAACACACCAGAGAGCGGCCCCTGATTCTCGAGATAAGTCATCACCCGGAAGCGCCAGCTACCGTGGCACCATCCCCGCACCTAATGCTATCCCGTGTTAGCGACGCCCCTCTCCTTTCTCACCGAACGGCGGCTGCTTGAGCGCCAAAGGGGACCTCCTGAGCATCGCGACTCAGGGGCTCTTACCGGACCCCGGTTCGCTCACCTCCTGGCCTTGACCACGGCATCGCGACCTGGCATACCAGCGACGGCTGAAGCCGCCTTGGGACTGGGACCTGTCGGTGCATAGCACCAAGCCCTCGTGAGGTTCGAAAGGGAGGACTGAGATAAGATGGAATGAGCAACTCGCACAATTCTACGACAAGGGTTATATTAACAAAACAGGATCACAGGCACCTTACAAGCCCCCACGGGACGCGTTTTTGATTCCTCGCAGGGAACAGATCCTAAAGGAACACTAGCTACGCGCGCCCCTGCAGAAGACGCCATCATCAACAGTGGGCCGTCAAGCACCGGCGCCAACCCCATCCAGATCAGAGTCGGCGGCAGCCTGATGAGCCCGCCCTGCTCCGGGAGCGGAGCCGGCTCGGGGGCTCGTAGCTGTCGTCGCTCATCTCCGGAGTCGCGAAGAGCTCGCCAGAGTCGCTAGAACCTCCGACGCCTCCGCCGCCTGGGGAGCCGCCAAGGGAGCGGTCGGCGGGCCCAGTCCTCGCCGCAGTAGGGCCCCGGCCACCTCTCCCGGGGCAGCACTCCAGCCGGCGCCCGTTCGCGTCAAAGACCTTGAAGGACATCACCGAAGCACCGTCGTAATCCAAGTGGATCGCGAAGACGCCCCTTGTCCTGCAAACCCGGGCGATCTCTCTCCAGCCCCGAGTCATGAAGACCTCACCCGGGGCAACGACCGCGACATCTGCCTCGGTCGCGAGGGTGCTGCAGCCGGCGTGCTATAGCCAGAGCTCCAGGGGCTCCCCCTGCGGGATGATGGAGGCGAAGAAGGGAGAAAGGCGAATCCAAGACTGAAGAGGAATGGCGACGTGGAGCACGAACTCTCGGGAGGAGCCCTCGGTGTGGACCCCAGGGGGGACGACCAACACCTTCGTGACCCGTCGGCACCGACAGCGGTGTCACCCGTGGCGGTCAGCATCAGCTCCTTCAGGGCCCTCGACGTGGGCGTACAATGGAAGCGGGAACCCCGGCGGCGCCCGCTCACACCAAGGCCTCGACACCACCTGAAGGGCCCCCTCGTCCGGGCCACGGGAGACGAGCCGTTTCTTCAACGGGAGTGGGTCTGGTTCCTCTCGGGGAGCCTTTCCCTTCTCTGCCATCGAGAACCGGCGGATCGGAGCCATCGCAGCAAGACGGAGCAAGGATCGGGAAGAAGGAGAAGCAAGAAGGGATGGACTAGAAGGGCGCGCGCCATTCCGTACTTATAGCCGGCGAAGTCCAACCACCGACCTCCACGATCGCAGGTAATCATGACCCGCTTTGCATGCAGGGACTTGTCCAATCCGTGCAGTTGCCGAGGCGCCATGGGGAAGTGGAGACGCCCATGTCCAATCAACCGCCATGCAGTGCCCAAGACCGCGGGCTGTTAGAGCCCGCGGCGCTTCGCCCTTGCCCTTCCGCCTCCCTGCACAGCCAAGTCCTGGCGCGCCTTGGGCCCGGGGGCTACTGTCGGCGTTCTGGGAACGGGGGTCCCCAGACTTGCCTGCCTGTGGCCTGCGGTGTGGCTCAAAGGGGGGCCCAGCACGGCCCATCTTCATCAACACAGACCCAAGACCCTCGCGAGGGGCCAAGCCTCGCGGGGAGGACGACACGGAGCTTCCTCAGGCATGGCCTCATCAGGCTGGCTCGCAAGGAGGCGGAGAGATCAAGGCGGGGTACCTCACAAGGTGCCCGTGACGCAAGCCATGACGACCAAGGGCGCCAGGCGGGTACCAGCCCGCGCAGTGTCCTCCTTTCCTCTTTGGTGCAAAGGGGGCAAGCGCAGCCGCGGAGTACCGAGGCATCAGGCAAAGGTTGCCATTTCGGTGCAACAAGACCAAGACCAGGAAGACTGCAAGACGGAGGTTATCGTGGAGCCCAAGAAAGCGTCACCACCAGAGCTTTGTGCAAGCAAAGACTACTTTTGTCAGGGTAGCTAGTACTAGCTATCCCCCTTCAAATTAGCCCGCCATTGTTGGCTCCCTTCCCGCTCGATATTTGGGAAGAGGACCAGGGCCTCTATAAATAGGACCAGCCACCCACAGAAGAGAGGGGTCTGGGGGGAAGGATTAAGAAGAGGGGTTCGGAAGAGGAGGTTAAGAGGAGAGGTTCGATCAGAGAGAGAGAGAGAGAAGGGTGGCTGAACTCCTCCCAGCAGTTCATCACCCCAGCCAAGAACAGACCCTCGCGAGGCTGTTCTTCCTTGTATCATTCATCATCATCAGCCCAAGAGGCAATCCACCACACCACAAACTGGAGTAGGGTATTACACCACAACGGTGGCCCGAACCAGTATAAACCCTGTGTCTCTTGTGTTGTTCTTTTCATAGCTTAGATCTTAGCGAGGCGGAGGGGTGCAAGTAGGTAGGAAGCGAAATCTCCATGCGCACCCGAGTGTTCGAACCTCAAGGGTCTGCCGAAACCCGAAATCCGACAAGAGCAGACGCGACCTCTCACTGGCGCCTGCGTTGAAGGGAGAAGCGGATTCAAGAGTGATGGTTGCTTCGTCCGTCCAACTTACTGCTGGGTCTATGTGATTTGACGGCTCATTGGTCATTATTACTGAGGTGGTAGGACTGCTGGGTGTCCCACGCTTTCGGCGAAAGGAGGTACTACTAGATTACAATTTTCTCCATTCTTAAGGCGGAGGAGTGCAAGAGCAGTGAAAACACGCAGGCTCAGTGATTACATGGCCCACCTCACACTACAACTTTATTTATGAATAACACGGCACCTACTACTCGTTCTCCTATAAACCTTGCGCTTGGCATCTCCAAACTATTAACCTTGCGATTGGCTCTTCGCCTCTTCGGGAAGTCGAGCAATAATGGTACCGCGGTATATATTGTTCTGGCTATATGAGACCGAATGAATTGTTGCACGTCCACCACGTGGCGAGGGTCAAGGTGCGAGGGAGAGTGCGTACTATTACGTCTGTTTCAATATGGACTACATACGGTGCAAAATGAGTGAATCTACACTCTAAAATACGTCTATATACATCAGTGTTTGGAGTATGTACTAGTAGTTCATATTGAAATCTACTAAAGGACATATATTCCAAAAAATATGATAATCTCTCTAACCAAGGTAGGGATGAGGAGTAAACGGAGGGAGTACTAGTAAAAATTTCTCCTCGTCCTGCGAGCCACCGCGCGCGTGGGCGAGGGAGCGAGCATAAGGCATAGTAAGAAAGCTTCACCTCATCCTGCGAGCCACCGCGCCCATGGGCGGGGGAGACGGCGTACAAGCAAGCTTCTCCTCATTCTGCGAGTTGATGGGACACATCAAAAGTACTCCAGTGTATAGAGCCTTGCCTCTAAGGTAGGCCCCACATGGTTTGCCTCTTTTTTAACATAACGCGTCAAGTCGCAATTTGTTTGTTCACCCGTGGTAGATGATCCTCCCTCCATCTAGTGGACAACCAATACACGTGTCAAATTACCACGTGGGTTTCCTTTTCGTACAGAAATGAGTTCCACCGTGTACCCGTGCGGGTGTGGTTGGGAAAGAGACGGGAGTACGTGCGTCGTGCGTGCACCTCTTTTCTTCGTGCACGTCCCCCACATACGTGGATGTGTGTGAGAGATACAAACCTAGACAAATGGCTTATGTGTTCGTGAGTGTTTTTTGTTTTGGCGGGGAGGTTGATTTCATGAATGTATTTGTGGGAATATGTGTCGATGACATCTCAAACAAAATTTTGCATGCAATGTGTGTGAAATGGAGGCCTATCCATATCATATATAGAGGGTCGGGCAATCCACGAGAAGAGAGGGAGGGGTCATAGATATCGATACAGTCAAAGAGAGGATCAAGTGGGTGGGTGCGAGATCGATGAAGAGAGCCATCGAAATTGTGTGTGTGTGTGTGTGTGTGCAAGTCAAAGATATAGGGCGACTGACCTAGCTACCAGAACGTCAGAGGGCACAGGTCAAGTTTGTGTGTGGCAGGGAAACATGACTAGAGCGCCCGATGTATCGGTGTGTGTGTGTGGGAGGGGGTGGGGGAGGGGTAGGCAGATGCCTAACTATATAGGTTGAACGACTCGTATATGTGTTGAGAAGGAGAGGCCCAGCTATGTCTTGAGGGAGATCGGTCGACATCCATACATAACTGAAGGACGGGAAATAGGATGGGACAGAGAGATAGAGGAGAAAGAGAGAGGGAGGGAGAGGGGTAGAGTGCTGGATGGGTGATGGAGTTGCTTCTCGAAGATGGTGGGAGAGGCCTACTAGACAAACTGAGGGTGGAACTGCAATATTATCAATAAGAGTGGGGATGTGTTTCTGTGTGTGCCTGTGTGTGATAGATCTGTCGGGACACATCCATGGATGATGAAGGGGAACCATGTGTTTGGTAAGCAAACCTAACTAGATCGGTAGATCAATTGTTGTTTGTCGGAGGAAGGGAGAGACATAACTAATGAGGTAGATCGATCGATGCTGGAGAAAAACGAATTATAAGGACCTAGCTAGCTATATGTATAGCGGGAGATAGGACGGTGTACGTCCGTTTGTTAGAGGAAAATAAGGACCGGCGAGACGGATAGACAGAGAATGGAGCTAGGAGGTGGTGCGAGAGGCCCAGCTACTAGCTAGATAGGGGGAGGAGTGTGTGTTTGTGAGATCGATGAAAAGAGGGGCGAGAGTTTACACATGTGTGGGGCCGTATGAGAGACACGAGGCAAGGACACATAAAGGAGGAGATTGAAGGTGCGTGTGTATGTTGTAGGTAGACATCGCTGGAGAGGTTTATCGATTGGTGCGTGTCGGAAAGGAGTTGTGGAGACTGTGGGAGAACGACCTAAAGAAAAAAATGAATGTGCGTGATGGATAGAATGCTGAGGGAGGGGGGCGAGGAGGGCGTGTGCATGCACGAGAGAAAGTTAGTGGTAGCTACAAAGGTTAGAGGATTGTGTGGGTGTAAGAGACTAACAAAGATCATAATTTGATATGAAAGTGCATCATATATTTGAATAGGATATCATAGAGTTTTAAACATATGCATGCATGAATATAGCGGTGATACGCGTGTTGTGGTTTTGCACATGTTATACCATAATGTGATGATGCATGGCGTTTGCAACTCACAGCTAAATGTCGAACAATCTAAACCATACTATACATCGAACAATCTCACATTTTATTTGAATTTGTGATAATGTGTGGCGTTTGCAGCTTACAACTAAATATCGAACAATCTAAACAATACTATATATCAAATATTCTCACATTTTATTTGAATTGGTGGTAATGTGTGGTGTTTGCAACTCACATCTAAATACTTGTAGGCGTAGGGGGCAGGGCACCATACATAATGTGATAAACACATTATACATATGAGACATGATTTAGTTTGTGAAGATCTAGCTAGAGCTTGAAATGTACTATGATTTGAAATCAACATAAAGTGGATTCAAAAAAATCGAGTTCGAGTTCATATAGTACGCATAGTTCATATGTAACTCGAGACTAATCATGTGGTGTGCTGTGAAGATAATACACAAACGATGGTTTAACTTGACAATAATGACGATTGTAGATCTTATTAAAACAGAGAAACGAATTCAAATGCTTTGACTTCACAACAATCATTATTGTAGATCTTATTCAAATAGAGAAACGAATTCAAATTTAGTTCATATTGAAGCGGTAGTATATACGTTTGGAATGCACTAAAACATTCATTTGAGTACTAGGTTGCATGCATTATACACGTAGCGAAATATTTTAATTGAACATAACATGAATTCAAAGTTTTGAATGACATTTGTAGTGCGAATTGATTTGGTAATGTACACGTTAGGCTTGTACGGAAATTTCAACCCGCGCCTTGTTAGCCTGAAATATTTAAGATATATATCTTTGTCTCGTTGTGCTCCGACAACTCCCTCCATCTCAACCCGCGCCTTGCTATTCCAAAATTACAACGTGCGCAAAAACTCCCACCTCATGTGAAATCCCGACATGCGAAATGCTCGTGAAACCCCTGAACCGAAAGAACCGCCTCAAATCAGTGGGGGGTACTTTCGTAACTTACCCCACATTTCGGACAAGCGCGTCCCTAAGCCATGGTTCCCCCACTCCCATCCCATCCGCCCACTCATTCGTACACCGAGGCCGGCAAAACCCGCGAAGCCCCACACCCTCCTCCGTCCGCCACCTAGTCATAGCCTCTTCCCGGACGACGTCGTCCACAGCAACACCTCGACGTCTCTCATCCACCATACCGGATGAGGATCCATCGTCGATCTGGTCGTCCTGCCAGTTCAGCCACCCCATCCTCCACCTCTAAGGACCTACCCCGATGTTCCCCTCGTATTTTGCGCCACCTCCATTCCCACACCATCGTCTACACATGCACCACTGGAAGAGCATCATCATCACCGTTTCCTCGGATGAAGCTGTGGCCTAATCGGCGCCACCAAAGAGGTTGTACACTAATCGCCGCATTTTCTTCTTGATTCGATCTCACGCTAATGCCGGCGCTCGGTCCCGAGCCGACACGGCGTGGCTCCATCCATGGCGGCATCACCGGTCACTTACTCCATAGCGTCGCTCCCTCGGTGGCGACATCTACATCAGTAGGAGATGCTGCTGCTTTAGCTCTCGCTCGCGCTACTGCTCTGCTCTTGCTCTCGGTCCCCCGCCTAGTCTGCTCTTGCTCGCGCTGCTGCTCTTGCTCTTGCTCTTGCTTGCGATGCTGCTCCGATTTAGCTACACTTCAGTCGACTGAATCGACTTTTGGGTCCGTCAATTTTCAGGGGGTGGGGGGGGCTCGCCGGAGTTAAGGAAGAACCAGCCGCAGCGGGGAGGGGGGCTCGCCAGAGAGGTACCCCACTATCTATCTTAGCGTTCAGGGTGGGGGAGGTGGTCGCCGGCGGTGGTGGGGCGGTGGCGTGGGGATCGCCGGAGAAAAATCTTGGCATGGGGGGGCTATAGGAATGGCCGGGGCGGCGGCGGACCGGCGGCGGGGAGTGTTTTCGGGGCGGGCGGGGCGGCGCACTGCCGGCCGCGGGCGGCGGGGGCGGCTGTTTGGCCGGTGGTGGCTGGCGGCTCAGGGGGGTGTAGGTTGAAGATGAACTGCAGGCCCTTGATTTCGTATCCAACGGCTGCAAATCGACTGACCAGAGATGAAAAAGTCAGTCGACTGACTTGTAGCCTCACCTCTAGTGCATTCAGTTTCGATAGTAAAATTCAGTTTCGACAGTTAAGTTTAGTTTCGACAGTTAAATTCAGTTTTGATAGTTAAGTTCAGAGATGAGCGGCTGATGTATACATCTAGCAGTTTGTGGTTATGTATTTTACGTCATCTATTGGAGATGCTATTAAAATTCCACTCAGGTTAACGTTGTCTCTCTTGTCCTGCTTCAGCCTCGGCGTCGTACAACTCACCGGAGCTGCTCCAACAACGAAACCCTCCATCACAGCGGAGTAGTACCTCGGGCTCCATCTCCAGACGCCTAAGATCTTCTTCCCCTCCTCCGACAGCCAAGTCAGCCGGAGCATCCTCAACGGCCAACTCAATCACGTTAAGATCGACATGGCTTCGCCAAAGAGGTTGTACAATTCTTGTGGTTTGACTTAATCTCACCATGCTTCTTTGCATCATGTGATCTTCCAATTCTTGCGAACCAAACACCCAGATTGGCAGAAATCTTGTGTTTTTAAATTCTCTATTTTGCATGTGCATTCCTATCCTATTCCTGTCTATTTCCTATCCCTGCATTGTTAGAATCCTCAAATTCAAACAAGCCCTTACACAATTACTTCTGTTACAGATATGTGTCAAAGAAAACCTTGTGTGGTTTGTCCTGCTCCTGCGGTGCTGTGTTCCACCCCAGCTCAGCAGCTCCAACGACAAAAGGGTTCACCAGAGTAGGGATCCGCTCTCCAAACTGTCTTTCGCCACCTCAGGTCTTCTTCCCCGCCGCAGGCAGCCACGACAACTGCATTACCATCATCAACTAAGCAGATGACCTTGAGGACTACACGGGTCCGCAAGAGAGGTCGCACTCTTCCGTGTCTGCTTACGTTATGCATCGCTTAATATGATGACATGCTACTTTATCGTCGTGTTAACCTATTAGACTCCGACTCAGGTCCAAACTTATGCTGAAACTTGAGTTTTTAAATGGTTGTGGGGTACATATTTGGGCATCAATTAGTACTATCTGTCTACTATCTGGTTAATCTCGGGTGTCTACTATGAGTTTCATGTTGGGTGCAAACAAACATTAAAGGAGCCGTTATCTGTATTTTTTTAACTAAAGCTATCATCTGCCTGCTATCATTAGTTTTGGGTCTATCCATAGTTTGCTACCTTCACTCTGGATTTCTGCATGCACTCCTTACATAATCTCACTATGTTTTATTCCTATGCATGTCAGTTATTGTACACAATGGAACTGAACATGTAGAGCAAAAGAGACGAGCCTTGCGTGGCAATAAAATTTCATGCAGACGTCGCTCCATGGTGGGCGCAAAGACAGACCCCCTCCACCCATTTCGGATCGTAACCAAGAGGAAGATAATTATTTTGGGGGGGGGGTCAGAAGCAGAAGACCACTCCTATTTACCCCATGAGGTCTTCGCTCTAACTTGGCATGCTGATGTTGGTAATATCATGCATATGGTTCCTTGCATTGCTTACTGTATACATCAAAGATGTCATCTGCTTAGTTTAGACATGTTTTGTGTCAATGCCATCTGTTTAGTTTCTTTATTGTATATGTGAATCATGCAATGCCATCTTGTTTAGTCAGGCATCATATATGTGAATTTTTGTAATGCCACCCTGGTTAGCCAGTCATCTTATATGTGAATTATATCATGACATTATTTTTTTTATTACGTGTTAAATTTGTCAACAATTTTAGTACATTCAATTACTCTTCCTGTGCATCAGCCATTCGGCACGGTCATGGAAAATCTTGAGTGGAAACAAGGTCTTTAGATCAGACAATGCTATCTGACAAAGTGCATGTCTTGCTGGTTACAGATAGCTCCTCAGAGGAGGATTTAGAGACAGATGACCAGTCCTATCCCCCCCCCGAGGTGCATGCTCTAACTTGGCAGGGTTATGTTGCTCATATCGTGCGTACGGTATCTTGCATTGCTATGTCATTTGCTTAGTTTAGACATGATTTGTGTGAATGCCACCTGTTTAGTGTCTAATTACCATATATGTGAATTATGCAATGCCATCTTTTTGCAAGATATTATATATGTGAATTATGTAATGTTATCTTGTTGCAAGGCATTATATATGTGAATTATGCTATGCCATGTTGTTTAGCCAAGCATCATATATGTGAATTATATCATGCCGTCCTTTTTTGTATTTCTCATTGCTTTTGTTGACAATGTTTGTATATTCAACTGTTCTTCCTGTGCATCAGCCATTTGAATTGGTGATGGAGAAATCTGGAGTGAAAACAAGGTCTCCAGAGCAGACAGTGCTACTTGGTGAAGCAGATATGTTGCTGGTTACAGATAGCTCTTCAAAGGAGGATTCAGAGTCAGATGACCAGTCCTATTATCCCCCTGAGGTGTATGCTCAAACTTGGCAGGGTTATATTACTCATATCATGCATATGTTGTATTACAATGCTTAGTTTTTACATCATATACACGATATTGAATGCCATCTCCTTAGTTGACACATCATATATGTGATTGCCCTCTGCTCACTTCCTTAGTATATAAATCATATATTTGAATTATATCATGCCATGATGTTTACATAGACAGCATGTATCTGAATTATGGCATGCCAACCCATTTTCTAAAGACATAATATAGTTATATCATCTCATCCTGTTCACGTAGTCATCATATTTTGAATTATGTCATTCTATCCGTGAATTATATCATGCCATCATGTTTCCATCGACGGCATGTTTGTAATTTATGGCATGCCAACCACTTTAATAGACACATCGTATAGTTATATCATGTCATCATGTTTACATAGTCATCATATTTTGAAGCATGTCATTCTATCATGTTTAGTTAGCCATCATACATGCGAAATTGTGTCATGCTATCATGTTTAATTAGCCATCATATATTTGAAATTATGTCATGCTATTCTGTTTGGTTAGACAACATAAATGTGAATTATTTCATGCCTTGTTTTCTTCCCTACTATCCATTGCACCTGTCTATCTTACAATGTCTGTACATTCAATTACTTTTCTTGTTTATCAGCCATTTCAATTGGAGGGGGTGATGGCAGTATCTGTGGGAGTAAAAACATGATCTTCAGAAAAGATCGTGCTACCTGTCGATGGAGATAGAACCACGGTTGTACTTGCCCAAGAACCAGCCCCACCACACATAACCCAGACTCACGCAGATTGTACCCCTACCCAGTTGGACAGAGAACCAACTACACCCCTTCTAACCCCAACCCCAGTAGATAGTAACCCAGTTCTTGTTGACACAACACCGTATCCACCATATAGCACCCAAACACGAGCAGTTAGTAAGGCAACTACAGTGCCCAGAGCACGAGGACCACCACTCCGAACCCCAAGTCAATGCTTAAAGCAGAAGAAGAATTGTTCTCAGGTCAGGTTCCATAGCTATGGTTCATACTACTTTGCTCTTGCATCACTATATTTACTCATACCAACTAATTTCAAATTTGAAGGATGCAATTGAAACTCCAATGGCGCAACAGGTATGTTTTAAACCTGTTTCTTTAACGTGTTTGCTGTTGTAACTTGCTCTATGTTGATTTCAGTTTCAATTGAATAAACAGTTATGTTCTCATGCCATGCACATTATAAGTGTTCTTATTGTTGTGTAGTTTCCCAGACTTATATTCTGTCTATGCTGCTTTGTCTTAAATAGATATGATTCGAACTATATCTATCTTGATTTGGCAACATAAACTAGAATGATATAGACCATACAGTGACCATACTATATAGATATATGTTTGTTTCATGTTGTTATCATGTCCACCTTACTACTGAACTGGATTACCAAAATGAGTTTCATATACTACATTGTAAACATGTGATGTGTTTGTTTGTTTCTCCTTTAGAACGCGGATAAAATATTGGAGAAGAGTACCCCGTTATGCAATGGAAAAGGAAGTAATGCAGATCAGGTTCAAGATAGTGAGACATCCCTGTTGTTCTCCAAGAAAGCTATAAAAACTATATTGAAGACACTGAGACAAACCCAAAGTCTTGTCTTGATGTAGTGTTCGAGTTACTGGCTACTACTGCTGGAACGAGCTCTTTGAACTTGCTGCCTGAATCAGTTCGGCTTCTTGAGTCTCAACTTCAAGTTGAAAGACATCGATCAGATGTTATGTGACATCAAGCCGAAGGACTGAGGAAGTCCCTGCAGAATTCAGATGCATACTTTCTAGTGCAACAGCAAGTGCTGGAGGATTTAAGCGCCAAACAAGAGAAAGTTAATAAGCTTGCTTAGCATCTTGCCAGCATTATGGATACCCAGGATATTGTTTCTTGAGCTCTTCTGAAGTGGTTTTAGTTCTGGACTTGTTTTGCTGCGGCGTTTATATGCTTCTTTGTTCCCTATATTTGCACTTGTGGCGAACTTTGATGCCCAGTGGATGTAATATGTGTAATAGCCATGATAGCCTAGCGTAAGTTGCTTGCTTATTTATTTCCATTGTCTTGTTTATTTGTTTTCTTGTAGTCAGTGCAGTTATTTTTCCGCGGTTGGCTAGTGGCCGCAATAACCTATTTTTTAAAACTAGGCCACATTAACAATGGGCTACATATTTATTGTAGTTAACATGGGCCTCCTACGGGCCGTAGAAACAATGGGCCTTCTAAGGGCCGTAGAAACAATGGGCCTTCTATGGGTCGTATCATCAATGGGCCTTCTACGGGCCGTACGATCGGTTGGCCAAACATGGGCCAATAACAGATCACATTATGGTCGTAAATGGGCTAGAGTTGAAATCGTCCATTCATGGGCCGACCATAACAGGCCGTCATTAATAGGCCGTATTTGATGATGCTATGAAAACGGCCCAACGTATTAACGGGCCACAAACGGGCCGACTGTAACCACGGGTTGTATTTGGCCCACAAGCAGAAAATGATAGTAACGGGCCGAAAGTAAACGAATGCTAGAAATGAGCCCAAGAATAAATGGGCCCTGAGAAGGCCGAAAGATAACATGGGCTGGAAACAGCCCAACAGAATAATGGGTCGTTAATGGGTATAAAGTGATACGCTGTTCATTACGGGCCAGTTTTACCACGAGCCGTTAATGGGCCGAGGGTTACTAAGGGCCCCATATGGGCCAAAAGACGTCATGGGCCATACATGGGCCGGAAGTTAAAACGGGCTGGGATTATATTGGACGGCCCAGATGATGCTACTGGGCCTAATTCGGATAGGCCGTAAATGGGCCCTGGGTTAGCGGGCTGTAAATGGGCTATATGCGAACAGGTCGTTAACAGGCTTGCCGTGGGCCGGCCCGCCACCTTTTGACCAAGTCAAACATGCTGTCCTTTTCACAGGAATGGGCCTCTGTTGGGCCGTGCCATGTGTCGATGTATCATAGGCGCTTTGGGTCCAATGAGTGGATGACATCTGTCCCAACGGTGAGCCGACACATGTTTCCTCTAGCCAATGATGATTTTACACGTGGAAAATCCCCATTGGTCGGGGCTGTTAACGGGTTATTGGATCCAAAACCAGACCCGATAGCTTAATGGCGTTCCGTTGCGGTGGATGCCACGTGTCGGTCACCCTTGATGAAAGCACTTCTGTGACGCGCGATTTATCGTCATGGAAGTGGACACTTCCGTGATGATAATTTTGGTAATGTCATGGAACACTTCTACGACAGCACAGGTATGACTATTTTGATTCTGTCATAAACTTGTCATGGATGTACATGCATGATAGAAAACGTGACCTACTGTGACAAACACGTATCATCACGGAAGTGTATTTTTTTGTAGTGGTGGTGTGTGCATGCGTGCGTGCATGTGAGTGTTGCGTGCGTGTGTGGCTGCGTGTGTTCATGTGAGTGCTGCGTGCATGCAGTTCATGTGCATGCGTGCGTGTGTGTATAATCACCATACCAGCTCTTGTGTGTTAAAACAGATGGCTCAGCATACCAATACAAGGCCACCTTGTCTGTTGTGCCCGCGGTCATGACTTCGAACCACCGTCCAATATTTTTTTGTCGTTTGTTTTCATTCTCACTAGCAAGATGCCCGTGCGTTGCATGTAACATCAAGATGCATTTGTATGACTAGTTTATCTTGTGAGAGAAAAGGATGAACGGGGGAAGGCCTTATTTGCAAATGTGGAGAGGTGTGTGGGTACCTTTTTGCGAAATTGCCATAGTTTCCTTCCTATCCGTCAGATATACGAATGACCTATATTGGAGGATGGCAGGCTGTAACGCCCGGATAATCTTGCTACAGTAATCCCACGCTAATCATGGCACGTCATCCCGATTACTGTTGCTATCCTCGCAATAATTCGAAACCGTTCAAATTCAAAATTCAAATTGATGAAAACAATAAAAGTTTTCAAAAATTAAAATAAAATTGTTCGGTGGTTGACGAATATTACAAAGGTAATTATAGTGCATCAGACATATTTTTATAAAATGGCTAAATGGATTAAATGATTTAAACAGAAAAGAAAAAATAAAAGAAAAAACAAAAGGAAAGAAAAACAGAAAATCAAAAAAGAAAAAAAAAAGAACACCCCCTCCCCCCCCCACTGGGCTTCGGCCCAGCGGGCCACCGGGCCGCCTGGCAAACCCACCCCTCTCTCCTTATTCCCCCCCGGGTGAGACCCCGAAACCCTAGCCACCCCCCCACTCGCATCCACTCTCCCCCCCTCCCTCCCGATTGGATCGGGAGGATAACGGCGCCGCGCCCCGGCCTGCCCCCGTCCTCCTCGCCGTGGAACGACGCCGCCGCCCGGAGCTCCTACCCCGCCGGCCTGCTCCCCGTCGCCCGCTCGTCCCCGGTGGCCTCCCCAACCTCCCCTGAGCTCGCTCCCGAGACCCTACGCGTCCCTCCCCGTGAGCTCCTCTCCTCCCTTTCCCCTCTGTCGCCGGCGACGTCCGCACCCAGTCGCCGCGCCCGACGGCGTGCGCCGCGCGCCCCTCGCGCGTCCAGGCCACGCGCCCGACGCCTCGACCTCCTCTACCGCGCGCACGCGCGCTCACCGCGTTCGGGCCGCGCCTTGGCCGCGCGCCGTCGCCCCGTCCCGACGCGTCTCGCCTGGTCAACCGCCCGCACGGGCGCCCCTCCTCCCTGCTCGCCCCCCCCTCCGTGCCGACTGCGCCATGGCCTCACGCGCCCCGTCCGTCCTCCCTCGCCGTGGCCCGCATCCCGCTTCGTCTCCCCTCGCCTTGGCCTCGCCTCTCCACGCCGGCCTGCGCGTGGCTTTGGTCGCCAACGCCCGCGGCCGGCCACCACCGCTACCTGCCGGCCTCACCCGCCTGTGCCCCGCCTCCTCTGCACACGGCGCCCGGCCCCGTGGCGCCCCTGTTTCCCCCGCTCCGCCCTGTGCGCCGTCGCCGCCGCCGGCGAGCCTGCGCCCCGGCTCGCCGTGCCCCCCCTTCCCCGTTGGTCGCGGACGGGCGCCCGCTGCGCCAGTTCGGGCGGGTGCCCAGCGCCCGCTAACACCGAAACCACTCTGGCCACTAGTGCCAATGACATGGGGGCCCCACGGCCCCAGAACATTTTATTAAAAAAAAAGGAACTAAAATTAATAATAATAAAAATAATTAATTAATTAATTAATTAAGGAATTAATTAAGTTAATTAATCATAATTAGATTAATCAAATTAACTAATTAGTCTAATTAAACTGTGATTAGTTTAGCTAAAACCTGATTAGCCTAAACAGGGTATGACAGGTGGGCCCCGCTGGACCCACACGTCAGTTTGACCAGTCAACGCCCCTGTTGACTGCTGACGTCATGATGACGTCAGCAAACACTGTTTTGGATAATGTTAGATTTAAATAATTAATTAAATTCCAGAAATTATTAAAATCTTTAGAAAATCATATCTTTTAATCCGTAACTCGGATTAAAATATTTTCAACATGAAAGTTGCTCAGAACGACGAGACAATTCCGGATACGCAGCCCGTTCGTCCGCCACACATTCCTAACCTATCCAACTCGCAACTTTCCCCCTACGGCCCCTCTGCCCGAAAACGCGAAACGCCGGGGATACTTTCCCGGATGTTTCCCCCCTTCACCGGTATCACCTCATACCGCGTTAGGGCACCTCTAACACCGTTACTTGTCATGTCATGCATCACTATGCATCTGCTTGCTTAAATATTTATTGTTTCTCCCCCTTCTTCTCTTGATAGACACCGAGACCGACGCTGCTGCTGCCCCGATCGACTACGGTGTTGACGACCCCTCTCTCTTGCCAGAGCAACCAGGCAAGCCCCCCCCCCCTTGATCACCAGATATCGCCTACTCTTCTCTATACTGCTTGCATTAGAGTAGTGTAGCATGTTACTGCTTTCAGTTAATCCTATACTGCTGCATAGCCTGTCCTTGCTACTACTGTTGTTACCTTTACCTGCTATCCTACTGCTTAGTATAGGATGCTAGTATTTTCATCAGTGGCCCTACATCCTTGTCCGTCTGCCATGCTATACTATCGGGCCGTGATCACTCGGGAGTTGATCACGGGTATATACTATATGCCTTATACATGATACATGTGGTGACTAAAGACGGGTCGGCTTGTGGAGCACCCGCGAGTGATTCACGGATTGGGGGCTGAAAGGACCTTTGTCCCAACGGCCCTCTGTGTGGATCTTTGAGGCGGAGCGACAGGGCAGGTTCCGACCACCTAGGAGAGAGGTGGGCCTGGCCCTGGTCGACGTTCGCGGATACTTAACACGCTTAACGAGATCTGGGTATTTGATCTGAGTTTGGCCATTTGGTCTATACGCACTAACCATCTACGCGGGAGTAGTTATGGGTATCCCGGCATCGTGGTATCAGCCGAAGCCTTCTTGACGTCAGCGACGGAGCGGCGCGCGCTGGATTGGACTGGAACGCCACTAGGCTAGGTCTGCTTCTGGCCGCCCACGCAACGTGCAGGTGTGCTAAGGGCGATGGGCCCAGACCCCTGGGCGCTTAGGTTTAGACCGGCGTGCTGACCTCTCTGTTGGTCTAGGTGGGGCTGCGACGTGTTGATCTTCCGAGGCCGGGCATGACCCAGGAAAGTGTGTCCGGCCAAATGGGATCGAGCGTGTTGGGGTATGTGGTGCACCCCTGCAGGGAAGTTAATCTATTCGAATAGCCGTGATCTTCGGTAACAGGACGATTTGGAGTTGTACCTTGACCTTATGACAACTAGAACCGGATACTTAATAAAACACACCCTTCCAAGTGCCAGATACAACCGGTGGTCGCTCTCTCACAGGGCGACGAGGGGAGGATCATCGGTTAGGATTATGCTATGCGATGTTACTTGGTGAACTTACCTTTTGCTCTCTTCTGCTTGCTGCAAGATGGAGGTGGCCAGAAGCGTAGTCTTCGATAGGACTAGCTATCCCCCTCTTATTCCGGCACTCTGCAGTTCAGTCCACATATGATACCCTTACTCCATTTGATACCCATGCATATGTAGTGTAGCTCCTTGCTTGCGAGTACTTTGGATGAGTACTCACGGTTGCTTTCTCCTCCTTTTCCCCCTTTCCTTTCATTCTGGTTGTCGCAACCAGATGCTGGAGTCCAGGAGCCAGACGCCACCGTCGACGACGACTCCTACTACACCGGAGGTGCCTACTACTACGTGGTGCCCGCTAACGACGACCAGGAGTAGTTAGGAGGATCCCAGGCAGGAGGCCTGCGCCTCTTTCGATCCGTATCCCAGTTTGTGCTAGCCTTCTTAAGGCAAACTTGTTTAACTTATGTCTGTACTCAGATATTGTTGCTTCCGCTGACTCGTCTATGATCGAGCTCTTGTATTCGAGCCCTCGAGGCCCCTGGCTTGTAATATGATGCTTGTATGACTTTTTTTTTGTAGAGTTGTGTTGTGATATCTTCCCGTGAGTCCTTGATCTTGATCGTACACATTTGCGTGCATGATTAGTTTACGATTGGATCGGGGGCGTCACAAGTTGGTATCAGAGCCGACTGCCTGTAGGAACTCCCCTTCCACACTCCTTGGCCGAAGTCGAGTCTAGACATTGCAAAAACTTTTACTAACTTGGCTGTGTGCCTTATGGGCCCAGGTCGCCATCGGGTGGTACTAGGATCTTTTACTCCTCGACATTTACTCTGGGACTCTGAACTCCCTTCTACTCGGGTTAAACGAATTTACTAACTCTGACACTAGGATCCCGTTACGACATTCACCCCAAAGTTGGATAAGCCCTAGTTATTCTTTAGAGTAGTACTTGAACATTATCCACATTGTCATTTGACTCCTGTGAAAACAACTTTGTTTTCAGATGGAACCCACGAGGCAGGTCGTGCGCCACACGACGGCCATTGGTGCCTCAGGATCACCTGCTGTGTTGGCTGAGATGATGACCTATCTGGGTTATCGCTGGCACCCTGAGTACACCGTCTATGAGGAGTATCAGGACTTCAACCAGGAGCAGTACCGTGCCATCGTCCACCTCTACTCTCGAGAGTATGACTCCACTACCGTGCTGCACACTGCTCATGGTGTTGGAGTGACTATCGATATGGCGGTCCACGATGCTGCTTATGCTGCTCTGACACGTCTCCGTGGAGAGTATCAGGAGTTGGACACCTCCCCCTTCAGGCACATTGCTATTGCATCCGATGTTGGTGCGGAGGGTTACTACACTGCTGCCTACTCCACTGTCACCCGAGAGCCATTCTACCATCAGAACCTGGTTCTGCATGCTGATGGGCTGGATAGAGCTAACCGAGCTCTTCACCATGAGTTGTACACCACCCGTCAGCACCTGTATCGTGCTCTGACGCTGTTGCACCCCTCTGTCCGCTCTGGTAATCTGTCGCGTTCTGCGATCTACCCTGCCCGGACCGTGATGCCCCAGGGCGTCGGCTGGCCAGATGTGGGAGGCTACTCTCCTGCATTGGGCCCTCTCCTGCCACCTGCGCAACGGGTTCCGCACCAGAGTATCCGCGGACCCCAGGCTACTCGCGTGGAGGTCTTCCCTTCGCGTCACTACCAGCTGTCGGGCTACACCTACCTCCGCAGTACCGCGTGGGACTGATGTAAACTTGCTTGTTAGTGTTAGATGCATTCGCCGCGAGCCTGCGTGCCGCCTATGATGTCTTAGTCTATGTACCAAAAACTCTGTGTAACGAACTCCATGCATGATCTCTTTTGTAAGATATGCCGACTACTATGTAGTATCTATCGTGCTGCTTTCGTTGTGCATGTTTCATCATGAATGACTCTTGTTATTTTTGCAAATTTCTCAATGCTGAACTATCCCTGTTAAATATTAGCAGGATGGTTAGACCAGGTGGTCGTGGTCGTGGTGGCAACGCCCCACCACCGCCTGAGTACATGGCTGGTATGATCCAACAGCTTGAGATGAATCGCTAGTTCATGGAGAATATGATGGCTCAGTTTCCTCGCCCCAATATGAACCAGCAGCCAACCCCAGTGACTCTGCAGGATTTCATGCGCCTGAACCCAACTGTGTACCGCAGCTCAACTCAGCCTCTGGATGCTGATGACTGGCTCCGTGACATCACCTATGAGATGGAGTCTGCTGATGTAGCCCCTGCCAGCTATGTCACCTTTGCTTCCTTCTTCCTGAAAGGACCCACGGCTCAATGGTGGGACAGCCACAGGCGTACTCTGCCAGCTGGAACAATCATCACCTGGCCAGACTTCCAAGCTGCCTTCCGTGCTCGCTTCATTCCTCAGGGAGTTATGGACCGGAAGAAGCGTGAGTTCCGCAACCTCACCCAAGGCAACAGAACTGTGGAAGCTTATCAGCGGGAGTTTCTGGACTTGTCCCGCTATGCTGAAGAAGACATTGCAACTGATGCACGCAGACAGGAGAAGTTCCGTGATGGCCTTCAAGCTGACATCAAGCTCGCACTTCTAGTGCATGACTTTACTGATTTCGCCACCTTGGTGAACAAAGCCATCAACGTCGAAACTGGTCTGCAGGAATACCAGAGCTCTCACAGGCGCAACCGTGACACGGGCTCATCTTCGGGCCCGTCCTCGCAGAAGCGCAAGATATGGATTCCCAATAGCTTGTACCAGCCGGATGCACCTACCCCAAGGCAGACCTATGCTGCACCTCGTCTGCCTACTCCTCCGACTAGGCGGCCAAGACTCCCAGCTCCACCACCACAAGCTCCTGTTCCCACTCCCAATAATGGATTGTGCTTCAGGTGTGGACAACCAGGGCATCGTGCTAGGGAATGCAACCAGAACCCGAATCAACTGGCCCTTCCAGCAACTGGCCGTGGAAGCAACCAGCCCCGCAGCAACAATGCCAAGTCTTATGGTCGTGTTCATGCCAACCACGTTGATCTGAGCGAAGCTCAAGACCAGCCTGCTACTGTGATGGGTACCCTCCTCGTAAATTCAGTACCAGCATCCGTTTTATTTGATACAGGTGCATCGCATTCTTTCATGTCAGAAGGTTTTGCATGCTTGCACGACATTAAATGTGAGAACATGGATGCTTCACTATTAGTACACACCCCTGCGGGCCAATGTCAAACCTCCATGATTTGCAACGACGTCCCTGTAGAAATCGAAGGACTGGAATTCCTTGTCTCTCCCATCGTACTGAAGTCCTGTAGCATTGATCTCATTCTGGGAATGAATTGGTTAAAAGCGCATACTGCTTCTATAGTTTGCGCCACTAAGGTCGTCCATTTGCTACACCCTTCTGATGAAATAATAGCTTATCAAGCTCATCTAGTTCAGAACGCCGAGGCACGACTTTATGCCTTGAATGCGTTGAACGCTGCACCCCTCGAGGGCATTGAAAACGTTCCCGTTGT